>NW_007233175.1:707448-818058 GCF_000164805.1 Carlito syrichta | reverse complement strand
GTCTCGCTGCCCAGGCGGGTCTCGAACCCGCGGGCTCAGGCAATCCACTCACCTCATCTTAATGTACAACTCAGAGAAGGTAATATTCTAATTAACTCCTAAAATAGAAGAAAACATTTTTCCAGGCAGATTAATCATTTCAAGTTATTATTCTCAAGTATTTTTTTACCCCAATTTATTCTATAAGTTCTTTCAACTTATATTTTATTTAATAATTTGTGACAATAAACAATGATATGTTTTTATAATGATTAGCTAATACTTATATATATATAAAATAACCTTGCATAAACATGTGCTATAGGCATAATGATTTAATATTTTTGAAAACCTAAAATATTTAATTAGTAGTTAAAAAATTGCTTATCATGTTTCCTATGTTGCACACACACACACTAATACCTGTGCTTTTATAAGTTCATTAATGTGGACTGAATTATTTTTTGAGAGGTTTTGGTATTTTCTCATGCTAAATATTTTCCCCTAGTTTATTCTGAGTCATTTTCAGAGAAAAACAATGTGCTATAATTTTTATTTATCTGTTAAATGACCTTTATGAGATTTTTGATGTCTAATTTACTGAAAGCTGTTTTTATTTTTAAAAATACAGAAAGGACAAAAATAAACATATAGATGAAGTATTTCTCTTAGATAACAGAGAACTTTGAATTGCTATTGTTAAATAAAATTTGAACTTGGAAAGGTTGATGTCTTCTTCAAAATTAAAAAGTGATAGTGCTAGAACATACTCTGGGCCTGGGATATTTAATTTACCAGTCACCTATAATAGTCTTTACAAGGGAAATGTTCTATTTGAGAGAGTTCATCTGTGTAAGAAACCATGGCAGATTCAATCTATATATTTTTTAACGGATCCATAGTAAGTTTCAAATATAATATTATCGTTTTTCAAGTATAACATCAGAAAGATTTTCAAAAACAATAGATTCATGAGAAAAGAGTTAAGCCTTATTTCTATTTTCCTTTGGAAGATGTTACTGGTTCATGGAACTTGCAGTAATATATTCACAGTTCTCTTGAAAAGCCATCCTTACATCTTTTTTCCCAGCTATTCAAAATATATTGCCAAAATCCTACCAGTCTTTCCAAAGGAATCAAGACGATTTCCATCTTCAACTATGTATACAGCTTCCTTTCCTTTATGAAACGTCTCATTTTATTGCCTACTCCAATAACTTGCTCTCATTTCCTTCAACTATTTGCCTCTCTTCTCTCTAGTCAGACCCAATTTCCTGCCTGAATGCCATAACTTTTATTTTTTATTTATAATTCTGCCTTCTGGGTTTAGAATAATCCTCTTGTGTTTCAATGAGATGTTGCTGGTTTTTCTTTCAATTCATTATTTTAAAGGAATCTTAATTTCCGAGGCACTGGCTTCTGGATGCATATAGAATATGCTTACTCCATTCTTAGAATGCTCACAAAATAGTTATTACTATGTTCATGGTATAGATGACGAAATTGAGGTTCTTAGAAATAATAATAAATTATAATAGCTAATGTGTATCTATAAACTAGCCACTGTGATATATATGCTATAAAAATTACGTCACTTAATCTACATAATAGTCCTAAACTGCAGGTATTATTAATCCCATTTTATTTTATTTTATTTATTTATTTTTTTGAGTTGGAGTCTCACTCTGTCACCCAGACTGGAGTGCAGTGGCCGCTCCCGGCCACCACAGCCTCCACCTGCTGGGCTTCGGTAGCCTTCCAAGTAGCCAGAACTACAGGTGTGCGCTACCACGCCTGGCTAATTTTTGATTTATTGTAGAGACGAGGTCTCACCAAATTGCCCAGGCGGGTCTCGAGCCCGCGGGCTCAGGCAATCCACTCACCTTGGCCTCCCAAAGCGCTGGGACTACGGGCTGAGTCACAGAGCCTGGCCATTTACATTTTATAGAAAAAAAGTGAAACTCAAAAATATGAAATAACTGATCCATAACTTTAAATAGTATTTTGTAAATACTATTTAAAGAGCTACTTTATAATTTACAAAATAACTTTATTTTGTAAATTATAAAGTAGCTCTTTAAATAGTATTTACAAAATGATTCACAGAAAAAAATACTATAACCTTTATAATTTTAATAAATATTTATTTATGCATTCATCCTTGTCCTAATATCAAGTTCATATATCAGAGAGGAAACTATTACTTGTGGTGTGTTGATGATGCCTGGGGTAAAGATGAGTATACTCTAGCAATTGGGACCATCACTTTTTTTTTTTTTCATTTACTTCCAGCATATTTAGATGCATCAAAGTCTAATTACCCTTAGTTAAATGACCTTATTATTTTATTTTCAATACTATTATTTTTTAATAATCTACTTTGTTACAACATAGGAAATGACTATAAAATGATATTTAGAGACTTAAAATAAGTTTACTGATCATCTCATGGAAAAAAATTTTAGCATTGTCAATCTTCAGAATACATTATGCAATTTCTTTCACTTTAAAAATGCTTCAATTTGCTGACATTTTATGTCATCATGATAGATTAATTATATTCATATGCTTTACTATGTAACTTTGCATGTCTTCTATTGTGAGAGAAGTATATTTTTCTAGTGCCATGATGTCTGACTTGGTTATGTGACATTCCTTGCTGAATGAAATAATAGTAAACATAATATGTACTTAAGCATGTGGGCATGATTTGCTTTGACCTCTTAAGCTCCTATGATCTCCTTTACAAATAAAATGACATGAATAATTGCTGATTGAAGAAAAATAATTAGAAAACACATGCAACAGACTTAAACCCATCCCACAATTCAAGGTCATGTTTAGTTGATCCTACATCAGAACCACAGCTGATTCACACAATCTAAAACTATTTAAGATTGTTAAGTAGCAAAACTAACAAAGATATAAAGTGGTAGGCAATAGTATGCTGACTAGCAGGTATTTTTTAAAACATAAATATAGTAAATCTGTTCCTTCAAGAAAAATGAGTAGCCACTTATTAAGAATGGTATATTTTATAGGACTTAAACATTTACAGTTATACTTTTTCAAGGCACACCAGGGAATTCAGTTCATACTGATATCATTACTCGACAGACACTGATTCAGAGCTTGACAGTGTTTTTATAATTAATTCTACATATTAATTATTCATAAAACTTTAAAAATTTCCCCCTTGTGAGTTTTGTCAGCTTCCGCATGTGAGTTTATAATCCTTTCTTCTTCTAGTCTATAAAATAATTCATGTCAACTCAACTCCAAGTGCCCATCATCAGGTAAAAATCTCATCAATTGCATTGCTTTTATCTTTTTCTCAATTTATATTAACTTTTCTTCTTTTATTCCAACAATGATATTGGAAACATATACCACATGCAGATTGTGAGTGTGGTCTCTGTAATTAGAATGTTTGGATTCAATAATACTTAATCTTGTTAAGTCTCAACTTCTTGCTTTTACATGGGTTAATATTAGTACTTGTCTTTACAGTTGTTGTTGGCATTATATAAGTTAATATATGTCTTAGCAAAGTGGTTGGTTTATAGTAACAGTGTGAAGTCAGTCACAAAGGGGAATCTGTAGTTATAAGACAGGAGGTCACCTCTTTGGTCTGGTATGTAAGGACCATCACAGTAAGTTCTAAGCCTGCCTGAGAAATCAACACTACTAGAGACACTATACCACCTTTATGAACTAAATGCCTTTCATATCAATCTGTTTTGCTTTAGTATTCGCTTTTTTTCTTTTTGTCTATGATATCTTTGTTCTTTTTACCTTTCTCTACCAGGTAAACTTGTCTTAAGATTCAACTCGCATATTGCCTCCTCTGAGAAATCATCTATGGTTAATTTATGATGCATTAGTCATTCCATCTTTACTATTCTTATTTTTTTCACTGTAGTTGTAACTGTCTATGCAAAACATCCAGAAGATGTTCAGAGGCATGACTGTTTGAGGTTTTCTTATTCATCCCTATAATACGAATACCTATGACCATGCTTAGTAAATGTTGAATGAATGAATGTACCAACAAAATAAATAAGAATGATTTTCACTTTTTGAGATACAAATATTAATATCATGAGATTTCATACACATATATCTTTCTTACCAAGTTGAGTAAACACAGAACTGTTTATAAATGTAAACTTATGTGAATCTACATGTCAAGACATCTCTGTGATAATCACAGAGTTCCTTCCAAAAATTCATTTGTATAGTGTTGAATTATCATAAATTCATCATTACCCATATTTATATCATTTCAGTATGTTGGGTCTTGTCAGTTTATTCAAAATGACTATCGATTTGTCATTTTTTATGTGCCAATAGTTTATTTATTTTTATTGTTTTTCTTTTTTGTAAAGTTGTGGGGTACAAGTGAGCTTTTATTACATATGTAGGCTGTATGCAGGTGTAGCTTGGGCTTCTAGTTGACCCTCTCTCCCCATGGTAGAGGACCAGGTACTTTTTATGTTTCCATATGCCTCCCTCTCCTGGCAGTGCCTAGCATCTGTCAATTCCACTTTTGTGCTAGTATGACTAGTGTTCAGGGCCCACTTATGAGGGAAAACATGTGGTGTTCAGCTTTTTGTTTCTGTCATAGTTCACTTAGTATTATAGTCTCCAACTGCATCCAAGTGGCTGGGAAGGCCATGATTTTGTTACTCTTTATGTCTGCACAATACTCTATTGTGCATATGTACCACATTTTCTTTATCCAGTCCACTTTCAATGGGCATATGAGTTGGTTCCATGTTTATACTATTGTGAATAGTGCCACAATAAACATGAGTATGCAGGTCTCTTTGGTAATTTATGTTCCTCTGGGAATATTCCCAGAAGAGGGGTCACTGAATCATATAAAAGATCAATTTTTAGTTATTTTAGAAGTTGCCATGATATTTTCCTTAGAGATTTAACTAGCTTACTTTTCCATTAACAGTATAGAAGCATTCCTTTTTCTCTGTATCCATGCCAGCACCCGTTGTTTTTTGACATATTAACTATAGACATCCTTTCTGGTGTTAGGTAGTATCCCATTGTAATTTTAATTTGAATTTCTCTGATGATTAGTTCAATCTGTCATATTTAATATTTGAGGTAAATATTAAGAATTTTGAGAGTTTCTGTGAACTTTACTTTTCTTGCTATATTTTTTAAATTGAATATTCTCTGTTCACATTTGGAGAGTACAGATTGGTGTCTTTACAAAGATCTGAATAATTTTTCTACTAATTTAACTGTAAAAGACTGTGTCTAGTATCATGATCATCCTCAATATTTTTAGTGCTCAATGAGGCATTTTTGTCAATGGTTTAAAGCTTATAAAATTTAGAAATTAACCTCTGCTATTCTCTTCATCTTTACTGTACAAGATACTCAATTCCAGAAGAAAATCAGAAAACTGTTCAGCATTAGATGCCTCTCCATATTGTCTTTAATTTCACTGATGTCTGTAATTTAAATTTTTATGAAGAGTTTGGCCATACTAATAATCTTGTCAGATTGGGTACTCAATATGTCTCAGGCATTTAATGACACTTTAGATAAATTACTCATTGAATCCTCAGTTGACACTGAGGTACCTCTCATGACTTTTATCACATGTAGATAGATGAATGGATAGATAGACAGATAGAGATAGATAGATGATAGTTATGAAACTTCAGATAACTTAATTTGTTTACAGACACATTTAATAAGAATAAAACCTCAAATCAAAATTTGGTACTGAACGATTTCAAATTTCTTAATTTGTCCATAATAGGTTATGGCCCTCTGTGCTGTTTTGAACTTAATGGGTGGAACTTAGTTGTTTAGTTAGAGTATGTAATAAAGCATTTCATAGCTAGGTCACTTTCAGCTATACACATGCACATTCATCCCCTGCTTCTCCCCCACCCCACACCAGACTGACTTTGGTCCCCATTCCCCAAACTTGGCAAAACTTTTTTATGTAATTATAATATGCCAGGCATAGCCTAAAAGACCTAGAAATAATTTTCCCCAATGTTCTTTTGATATAAATAAGCTGGGAAGGCAAAAAGTATTTCAGTCTTTCTCTTATAAACGAAATGAACATCTGAGCAACTTGCCTGTGCAGTCTTTGATGTAATTTATGGCTCTTAGTGTCCAAAGCACTGTTACAAGAAGATGAATAAGGGCTTTATTGCCAAGTTAACAAAAATATAGATCATTGATGCAATAGTTGAAATAGGATTCATGCTTTAACTTAAGTACAAGATGAGAAAACAAAAATGATACATTGCATTATATTGGGCACAATAATAATTTTTTAAGATCATATTTAGTATATTAACTGACCAAGAAGAAAAATTTTTGTCATTAAAATAAATATTTAGTTCCCCTGTTATTTTACAATATCCTGTGAAATGTTAATATAGCACTCTTTATGTTTAAATAAGCATGTATTTATTTGTTTAATGCTCATTTTCTATCAGTAAAACTTATGTTCCCAGAACAAGAACTAAGTTTGCATTTATCTTCAATGTGAAGCTCTCTGTAGGTGTTCAGTAAATACGCTTTTCTATAAATCTGTAAATGCATATAGATAGTTTTACAACTTGTTTAATAAAAAAGAAATGATATAAAATATTATGTTAAAGTGTAATTTTAAACTATTTTAATTTGAAATATAAAATAGTGTAGTGGCAGACTCTGTAGCCAGAATGCCTGGGTTCCATATCCAGCCATCTACTAGTTATATGACCTTAGACAAGTTATTTAATGCTTTGTTTTCCTAGTTTCCTCATTTTAAGTTAATGATATCTACCTTGTTACATTTTTGTTGGCATTTAGTGAATTTACTTTCATATGCAGTAAACACTACATAAATGTTGTGCTTTATTTTTATTTATTTATTGCTTTATTGATCACCAGGCTTTTTGTTCGACACCATGATCTTCAGATATATTGAGAAGATGGAGTTGGTAAAGGTGATGACATGTAAGGGATGATTTCTAGTCCTTTTATTAGGACTTTTCTGGCATGAGAATTTTTTCATGATGGCAGTCACTCTTCCTTTGAAGTAGTTGTTTTTCATAATTAAGCAGATTAAGATAACTTGTGAAAAATACAAAAATAAACACAATAAAATAAGGAGTTAAAATATCACAATGGAAAAATGTAAACATTGTTGTCCAAGAAAGCTACTATCAAATTCAAGTTACAACAATGGCCTTGAATGAGTAACTTTCTAAATTTTGATCTTCGTCTGTAAAAAAAAAAAAAAAAGTTTGTTTGAACTGTTCTTCAGAACTATGTCACACAGAATTTTAGCTAAATTGTAATTCTAACAGGTAATTTGATATATCGTCTTTGATTTTAATATTCTGACTCATCCACTATTGTCCTTCCAAACAGCCTGAAATCGCATGGCCCTGTAATGTAAAATCTGCTCTCCTTGTTCCCAGGGAAATGGGTGTTGAGCAGCAGTAACTATGGTCTACCAGTCATAACTCTAAAAGAAGTATCCAGACCTTGAGTTATACTTTCTATGTACTAGGACTTGGGTAGCCATGCTAAGTTTACAATTGTTATTATTAATAATAATAATAACAAATAAGAAAATGAGTGTAAGAGAAGATACTTTCAAATCTGTAATGTGCTATATAAATGTAGTATATTGGGTTATATTTTCTCTGGAACCCAACGAGACAAGTTTCATTTATGTGGAATCCAGCAAACCTCACTGGGGAATGTGACTGAGCATTTGGCACCCTCAAATTGAAACTATAATTATTATTGTCTCTAAATATCTTGCACTTCATTCATGATTCACTCTCCTCAAGCAACACTGCTAACAAATCTACTGAAATACAGCCTGATCCACTTAATACAGCTTATTTACAGAACTCATTTCACATTCTTTACATGATATGGAGTGTCCATTAGGGACACGTGATGCATTTCTGGCTTCATTTTCTTTAGCAAGAAAAATTTTGTTGTCATCCTGCTTCCAGGTGAAAATTCTAATTTTGTAATGCTTTCTGATTTTTATAAAAAATAAATGAAAACAGACACCCTAAACACAAACAAATTAATTTATATTTCAAATGTCCCAATTTTAACAGTTAAGTTGGTTTATTATTTTCTAGGGATGCCATAACAAAGTGCCACAGACCCAATGATGTAAACAACATAAATTTATTTTCTTGTATTCCTGGATGCTAAAAGTTCAACATCAAGGTGTCAGAAGGATTGGTTTCTTCCCAGGTGTCTCTTCTCAGTTTGTAGATGGTTTAATTCTTTTGTCTTCACATGATTTTTCCCTTTATGTGTCTGTGTCTTAATCTCTCCTTGTAGTGATACCAGTCAGATTGACTTAAATCGCTTCCTCATTTGAACTTAAAAACCTTTTTGAAGACCCTGTCTTCAAATACAGTCACATTCTGAGTTACTGGGGATGATCACCTCAATGTATAAATTTTGAGGAATAAAACTCAGACAAAAGCAGATAGCTGTGTAACAAGGTTAATGATTCAAAGGGAATCCGATATGGTATTTCAAACATCTTACTCATTTACTTACTTAAGTTTAACAAACATTTACTATATATCAACTTGGAGAAATGAATTACATTATTCTGTCAGAAATTACAAGGTAGAGACATATTTAAAATAAAACTCAGAATTCTTTAATTTTTTTATTAATTTGCATAACTATCCTGAGATGTTATGCATATTTTAGGGAACAAAAAGTAAACTGCAGTAAAAGAGCTTAAGTCACTTGTTTAAAATCATATAGCTGTTCATGGCAGTCCTGCTAATCAAGACCAGACCTACTGAATTCCAAAACCCATAATTCTTTATCTATTGTTTTCTTTTACTTTGTCTTTTGCTCTACTGTGCTGACTTTCAGGCATGCAACAGCAGGGTGCAATAATTAATAATTATTGGGGAATTCAAAAAATAAAATGTACATAAGGCGATTGGTTCAGGATAAGCCTTAGTGTATGACCTGAATACGCATATCCACTAACCACTGTGCTCCCGAGCAACCCTAACCTGTGCACCACAGTAGTTCAGAGTTCTTTCTCTTTGATTCCACAAGGATGGATGCTTGGCAAGAAGAACCTCTAGTATGACCTGGCAGCCTCAGCATTTGAAGATGAATCCAAAATTTTCCAAGAGTCACAAGGAATCAACGAACACAGGCTCAAAGACAGTACACTCACTCAAAATGCAGGACTAGAGGCTGTAGTGAGATCATGAAACAGAAGAGAATCTAGCTCGTTGATATGAATGGAGAGAAATAGTTAGAAATGAACAAAAAACAGCTCAGGACCAGATGTCAGAGGACAGGGAATGCCAGATTGAAAGATTTATATAGCAGTTTCTAAGCCAGTGGTTATAAACATTTATAGCGCAAAGAAAACGTCAGGAATGCTTCTGACTGATCCCCAAAGTTATTTATCTTGCACTACAGAAAATTCTGAGGCTGGGCTTCCTGATGTCACACACTGAGACCCATGTCTATATGCAGTGGACAACCAAGGAGAGGCCAGTGAGCAGCAGATACTGGCAAAGTGAAAGATGAAGTATAGAAATAAATACCGGGAGGCCAGGAGACCAGTCAGGCGACAATTTCAGTGTATGCAAAGATGGTTATAAATCCAAATATTTCATATTTCAACATGCATATAGTGCTCTTGTATTCAACTTAATGGAAGGAACGTCATTTGTTATTTTAAACTAAGATTGAAACTGTGTTCGGTCTCAAATAATCTCAGAAAGCATTTTAATTCTCTGTAAGCATCTTGACTGCTTATTGGATTGTTTTGTTTTTCCTTTAGCTTAAATCTAATAAGATAAGAAAGCCACTAAGAAAGGATTAGTGATCCCTGACCTGTTCCTCTAAGATGCTTTTACCACTAATATTATGAATCAACTGAGCTGACTTAAGTAAAATAAACGACATCCTTTACTTTGTTTAATCTGGCAGTCAGAGAGACCAAGGTCTTTCTTAATGTTCCTGCCAAAGGTTCCATTGAGTTCATTGCAAATCCTTTCTCCTCTTGGCCTCCTTTTCTAGTTGTCTGTCCATTCCCAAGAGCAATTCTGGGAGAAAGTGAAGAGGCCGACTCAAGAGCCCATATATAAAACTACAGCAAATACAGTAAAGCTTCAGTTAATCAGAATGTCACAATAGAGGCTTCTAGTTAACTAGATTTTCCTGCTGAAAAAGGTTAATCCTGTATTCCTTTTGGTTCAAGCTTTGTTTATAATCATGAGGCAATAATACTAATTTCTACATATGTCTATAACTGTCCTTTCAGAAGCAGCATCTACGCGGTTTCATGCAGAGTGTGTACTGAAAACAAAATAACCAAAAAACAAACAAACAAACAAAAATTATTGAACTGGACTTCTATCTACATATATTCAATCCACTGAATAATATTTACCGGGCTCGGTGGCTCAGCCTGTAATCCCGCGCCTTTGGGAGGCTGAGGTGAGTGGATTGCCTGAACCCGTGGGTTCGAGACCCGCCTGGGCAGCGAGACCTCATCTCTACAATAAAAATCAAAAAATCAGCCGGGCGTGGTAGCACATGCCTGTAATTCCGGCTACTTGGAAGGCTGAGGCGGAAGGATCGCTGGAGCCCAGCAGGCGAGGCTGCGGTGGCCGGAAGCAACCACTGCACTCCAGTCCGGGCGACCGAATGAGACTCCAACTCAAAAATAATAATAATAATAATAATAATATTTAAATTTATTCTAGTCTCTCTCCTCTCTATAACGTCGTGAGATCTAATAAAATATCTGATGACTATAGAAATAATATATATGCATTACAGCACAGAAAATAAAGATGGGTAAATTCTCACCAGAATAAAAAAACCCCTATTTTTAAGCCGGGTTCGGTGGCTCAACCTGTAATCTCGCGCCTTTGGGAGGCTGAGGTGAGTAGATTGCCTGAGCCCACAGGTTCGAGACCCACCTGGGCAGCGAGACCTCCTCTCTACAATAAATAAAAAAATCAGCCGGGTGTGGTAGCGCATGTCTGTAATGCTGCCTACTTGAAAGGCTGAGGCGGAAGGATCACCGGAGCCCAGTAGGTCGAGGCTGCCGTGGCCGGGAGCGGCCACTGCACTCCAGTCTGGGCGACAGAATGAGACTCCAACTCAAAAACAAAACAAAAACAAAAACCCTATTTTTATTGTTAAAAGTATTTAGTTTAAATACTGTTGTTGCTATTATTTTGTGTGGTATGTATATCTTTAGACACACATATTTAAGCAGAATATATACATGCATAAATTCGGGTATAAAGGTGCACATATATATCCATCCATATGTAGTTTATGGTACAAAGCTAATGTTCATATACAACTTTTGCCTAGCACAGCAAGTTTTAGCCAACTGTTTTTATATGGTGTTGCTGATTATTTTTTAATTATGATTATTTTTATATGGTATTGCTGATTAGCAATAGCTTGCCGACTACCTTATTTCAATGTTTCATTAAACATAATTTACCTATTCACTCGTTTACTTATTCATTCAATATTTACTAGCTCAGTGGTCTGTCTAAAACCTTGCGGTCAGCTTATTGGAAATATACAAATGCAAAGTGCACACTCCCAAGTCTTTAGCTTATAAAGCAGTTTCTAGGCTTATGAAAAAGTCAGTTTCGTATTTTACACACAGCCTCCCAGCATTGCTTGTACGATATACATAACTCATTTACTGACAAGCCTTATGACTCTTCAGAGTAAGATAGGAACTTTCATTTCATACAAAAAAAAGATTTTTAAAATCTTCAGCTTCCACTGTGCAGCCCATATGTTTCTTGTGCTCTTTCAAGAATGTTATGCAGCCATGAAAATAGGGAATATCTCAAGAGCAACTTCTTCCTTTTTAACTAGAGAACTCGAGTTACAAGATGGTTGTATGCATAAGACAGGAATTCAGTAGCTGGACGAGTTTTGGGGCCACCCACTAGCAAATATCCTTTGGGAGAAGAGGAGTGTCCTTATTCCCTGGTTGATACTTGCATGGCCTTTGGAGCCTGGGGTTCAATGAAGGAGTTATTTTTATTTTTTTAAGGCCTGAGAGAGCAGCAAACATAACACCGACTTTTGTACTTATTAAATAGTACTGCCATGCTTTATTTTCTAGTGTTCTAATTGACTTAAGGTATTTTAAAATTATTAAGCTGTGTTGTATCTACTCAGTAAAATCATTTTTGAAATAAATACACATGATTTAAATTTGAACTTTCAAAAGGAAGTTTGTTTGCCTTTGTCTTAGAAACTTGGCTAAATTTGGGTAATTTAGATAATTTGGGGAATCAGCAAATTATTCTCTTCCAATCTGAATTCCGTTATATATATACTTTTTTTGTGTTGTTAAGTTGGGTTCTCACTCTATAACACAGGCTGGAGTCCAGTGGCACAATTACAGCTCACTGCAGCCTCAAGTTTCTGAGCTCAGGACAATTCTTTCACCTCAGCCTCCAGAGTATCTAAGGCATGCACCACCACACCTGGCTAACCTAATTATTTATGTTTGTAGAGACAAGGTCTCACTATATTGTCTAGGCTGGTCTCAAACCCCTGAGCTCAAGCAGTCCTCCTGCCTTAGTCTCCCAAAGTGCTGAGATTACAAACATGAGCCACCATGCCCAGCCATGGTTTTTAAAAAAATTTCTTAAATAGATATAACTTGGTGATCACTTTATCCTGATTTGTCTTTAGGAATAATGTCACAATAAAGAATGATACATTTTCTACTAAATTCTATGGTAAGAATGCTACAATTTACCATTCATTCATTCAACTGACACTGTATATCTACAAGGCATCAGTTTCTATGTTAGATGTTGGATGCTGGACTAATTGAATAACACCTGATCAATAAAAAATGACAGAGGACAAGATAGTTTAAGTGAGGTATGCCTACAATACCAAGAAAGTCTGAAATATGGATATCTTATAAGACCTTGGCTTCTGGAACTATTTTTTGAAGGGAATTGGTTGCAGGCGATAGATATTGAGAATGAACTAAAATGCTGTATTTGGAAAACACGGAGGAGTACATTTGATTGATGCCAGTACTGGGTATATTGAAGGAGATTTCTAAGGAGCCTGATCATAAAAGATCTTGCTTGTAAGTCAACTTATATAGGTCCTACAGCTACTATGGAGATCCTAGTTCAAGCAGCTTCCTATTCAGAATTTTATTCACCATAAGAAATTTTATAAGCAAATATAAGATAGTGGTAATTAATGAAATGATTCAAATCATGTCTGTCTCCATTTTTCTCATGCTATGCTGTCATCCTGGTACAACTTTGCCTACTATTGCTATGTGAAAAAAATTTTCTCATTTTTTAAAAGCTAATTTCATCTAAGAAGACTTTCTTATCTTCTATTTCTCCAGGCGGCCTCACATCTCCTTTGTGCCTTTTAACACCACATGAAGACCCAATTCACTGCAATTGCACTGACATTACATCTGTCAGATTTCTTCACTTGTCTATAAGCTATATGTGAAAGTGATTGCAACTAACCCATCTTTAAACTCCTCGGGTCTACCTTATGGAATAAGACGCAACAGAGAGTCAATCCACCATTATTGAAAGAAGGAATGACCCACAAACCTCTCTTAAGAAACATCAGGTTTCTAATCAATGCAATTTTACCTCCTTTCTCTTTTGGCATCAAAAACATTTACACTGGGTTATTTTATTTATTTATTTATTTGAGTTGGAGTCTCACTCTGTTGCCCAGACTGGAGTGCAGTGGCCGCTCTGGTCACCGCAGCCTCCCCCTGCTGGGCTCCGGCGATCCTTCCACCTCAGCCTTCCGAGTAGCCGGAATTACAGGCATGCGCTACCACGCCCGGCTGATTTTTTGATTTATTGTAGAGATGAGGTCTCGCTGCCCAGGTGGGTCTCGAACCTGCGGGCTCAAGCAATCCACACACCTCAGCCTCCCAAGGCACGGGATTGCAGGCTGAGCCACCGAGCCCGACTGAAACTGGATTATTTTAAGATTAATTGTGTCCCTTGTTTTCATATGGGTGTTAAATAATACATGTATTTTGTCAAAAGTTTAAGACATTGTACAAAGGACAGAGGAAGCAATAGAATCATATCATCTATAAAGAGAGACAAAAATAAGATCTTCCTCAAAGTTTGTAGGAATTAAATGAGATAATATTTAAGAACTGCTTAGTACATACTGATAAATCAACATTAGCCATTTTATTATACAGGACATATTTCATTAAGCATCAACTATGGGACAAGAACTATTCTTGAAGCCAGAGATACAATGGAATGCTAAGCATTTCTTTATTTTTTAACAACATTATTTATTAATATAATTCACAAACCATAAAATTCATCCTTTAAAAGTGAAAAATTGAGCCGGGCTCGGTGGCTCAGCCTGTAATCCCGCGCCTTTGGGAGGCTGAGGTGAGTGGATTGCCTGAGCCTGCGGGTTCGAGACCCGCCTGGGCAGCGAGACCTCATCTCTACAATAAATCAAAAAATCAGCCGGGCGTGGTAGCGCATGCCTGTAATTCCGGCTACTCGGAAGGCTGAGGCGGAAGGATCGCCGGAGCCCAGCAGGCGAGGCTGCGGTGGCCGGGAGCGGCCGCAGCACTCCAGTCTGGGCGACAGAGTGAGACTCCAACTCAAAAAAAAAAAAAAAGTGAAAAATTGAGTTTTATTATATTCTCAGAGTTGTCCAACCATAACCATTAATGAATATATTTTTCCAGCTTTAGTGGGATATAATTGGTTAGCAAAAAACTGCACATAATTGTTACACAATTATATAATTTGGTAAGTTTGGATATACTGATATATATCCCTGTCTGTTACATTCACCACTATCAACATGATAAAACATATTCATCACCTCCAAAAGTCTCCTGTGTCTTTGATTTTCATTTGTTGTTTGTTTTGGGCTTTTTAACGGTACGAACACTTTATTTTTTAAGATGTGGGGTACAATTCAGGATTAGGTATATAAGTGAACATCATACAGGCAAATTTTGGGTCTTGCTTTGATGCCCACTTTGCCTGGATTGAGATCAGGTATTCTTATTGATGTTGTGGCCCCACCCCCCCGACCCTGGTAGTATCCCACTACTATCCCACTTATAGTATTATGGTAAATGTTCAGGGTCTGCTTATGAGTGAGAACATGTTGTACTCTGCTCTTTGTTTCTGTGTTAGATCACTGATATTATAGACTCTAAATAGGATGGACCACATTTTGTTTATTCATTCCTCCTTCTGACACTTGGGTTGCTTCCCCCTTTGGCTATTGTGAATAATGCTGCTTGGGAGCATTGGTGTGCATTATCTGTTCAAGTACCTGCTTTCAGTTATTTTGGAAACATACACACACACACACACACCTAGGAGTAGAGATGTTGAATTATGTGGCAATTTTATAAGTACCTTTTTTTTAAAGTTTCAGGTAAAGTTTCAGTGTAATCCCCAACACAGTACATAAATATTTCCTGGCTAAGTGGAAAATTGTGCAGATGGCTTCTGGAAGACCTCCATTCTAGGCAGTTTTATAGTAAAGCATTTCATCTAGAACTCTGGACCTTTTCTTCAGTTTGCTGTAATCCACATTCACTGACACTCAACATGAGATCTACCCACTTAAAGCATTTTAAGTAAGTGCACAATACTTTATTGTTAACTGTAGGCACTATTTATACAGCAGATCTTTGGAACTTACTCATCTTAAATAACTGTAACTTTAGACCTATTGAAAACCAACTCCCCCATTTCCTCCTTCCTTTGTTCCCTGGTAACCACCATTCTACTGCCTTTTTAAGTTTGACTATTTTAGAGCTTTGTATAAGAGGAATCATAAAGGCCGGGCTCGGTGGCTCAGCCTGTAATCCCATGCCTTTGGGAGGCTGAGGTGAGTGGATTGCCTGAGCCTGCAGGTTTGAGACCGGTCTGGGCAGTGAGACCTCATCGCTACAATAAATCAAAAAATCAACCGGGCGTGGTAGCGCATGCCTGTAATTCCGGCTACTTGAAAGGCTGAGATGGGAGGATCGCTGGAGCCCAGCAGGTTGAGGCTCCGGTGGCCGGGAGCAGCCACTGCACTCCAGTCTGGCGACAGAGTGAGACTCCTACTCAAAAAAAAAAAAAAAAAAAGGAATCATAAAGGAAACTGTCTTTAACAGATACTTTGATTTTTCTTATTTCAACATTACCTGCATATTTCAGGTATAGGAAGTTTTTTATGAGACTGAAAAACATGAAACAAACTGACTTGATATTTTTTACCTCGGAAGACAGGAACATTACTTCCACATTAAAAATGTATTTTTAAGGTAAGTAACATGAGTTGGATTAGTGAACACTAGATGGCGGCATTTATGAAAAATTAAATTGGAGTAAGCCATTGTGCCACATTAAAAAAAAAAAAAAAAAATCTCAGGTATCTCTTTTTCACAACAATGACTTGTTTTCTCATTTGTGTTTGTTTGTTTTCTTTTATTTAGTATTTCAAACTGGATTTTTAGAGCCAGGAGAAAAAAAGAAATAGGTGGGAAGATACTGAAATATATCTCCCTTGTTTAAGGGTAGGACTCATTGAATACCTTATTTCTGAATGCTCAGATGTGTGTTTCAGTTGTTGAAATAGTCCTAAAAGACATGTATTATAAAAGGACCAATGTTCAGGTAGATGTTTGTTGAGAGAGAATATTTTTGAAAGAAACTTGTTCTGAGTGCAATACCTGGCATTTAAGCACCAATGATTACAGAAATGGTTGTGCGATTTTTTTTTTTACATATAATAATAGAAGACTTAAGAACGTGTTTACATCATTTTTGAATGAGAAAACTGAATTTCAAATTTCAACTCCACTTTATTCTGAGTCTAGACTAATATGTTAACAATGTTGACATATAGATATTGAAATCACAGATGTTAGCTACCTGATTCCTGTAACATATACAGTGATAGCATCAAGCTCAAGTTACATATGACCTAGGAATGCTTTGACTTGTAGATAGGAACCAAATTGTTTATACAAAATTTTGGAAATGTTAGATTCAGTGCCCAGAGGAAAAAAATGGACACTTTTGACTTTGTTATATTAGAAAAGTCAACTAAAATTAATCTTATCATTCAGTGGTCTTAATCAGTGTTTAAGACTCAGATACGTAGTTATATAAAGGGAGCTTTAACATACTACTGAAGGAACATGATTTTCAGATTTTCCTTTTTCATTATACTTAAATATCAATAATTAATAAGATTCAAAAAATAATTAATTCTTATTTTTAATATAAATACAAGTTACATTGTTTGTAAATTCTATGTAAATTATAGAAAAATGTGTGACTTTCACATTTTCAATGTGTAAGAATCATGTTATTAATTATAATATCTAAACCTTACGAAATTCATATTGTGGAACACTAACTCCAAAAAGTATGCTTTTTAAACATGAGAATATATAACAACTCAGTTGTACCCCTTTATGTAACTACATTAATATTTTAAATTGTGGAAGCTTGCTGGGTATGGTGGCTCACGGCTGTAATTACAGCACTTGAGGGACCGATGTGGTGGGATGGCTTGAGACCAGGAGTTGGAGTCTAACAAAGATCTACCTTTATCCTCCAAATTAAAACAAAACCTGATTTATTAAATGATAAATTATCAGGGCATCAGTTGTCCACTAACTGGGTAACATAATGGAATCTCGTCTCTACAAAATAATTTTAAAAATTAGTGTGGCGGTATACACCTGTAGTTTCAGTTACTCTACAGGCTTGCGGCAGGGGTGGGGGCAATGGGGGGTGAGGGGGGTTGGTGATCACCAAAGCCCAGGAGGTCAAGGCTGTAATGAGCTATGATTATGCCACAGCATTACAGCCTGGGCAATGAAGGAGATACCAATTCTACATAAGTAAATAAAGGAAACCAATATAAGCTCAAATCTTTATAAAACTGTGAGAAAAAAATGTAAATTGTTAACATTTATTTTGAGGTGGGAGACATACTGAAGAAAACAATTCCATTCAGCTATTTAATTATAAATTTTTCAGATGCTGAATGATTTGTCATTTAATAAATTGGGTTTATTTTAATATGGCAGATAAAAATAGACCTTTATCACATGAAATTATATCAGTCAGACCCATTTTATCATAAATTGATAGATGCTCAATGTAGAATATTTTATCATAAATTGATAGATGCTCAATATAGAAAATTTGAAGAATATAGAAGACAAAAATACACATTTTGCTTCCAACCCATAAATAAGTTTTATCCATATTTAGTATATTCTTTTTTAGTGTTTTCTTGATGCGTTGACTATGAATGTGAAAAACACAGATGCACAGCTACATAAACACAAGCATACATACATCAGATGCACACCCATATGCCCGAAAATTGGAATAACTTAGGATATAAAACTTGAGATTCTGCTGTCTTTTTTAACTTAACATTATTTTGTATGCATGTCTCTCAGCTTATAAATATTCTTTGAGAAACTACACAATATGCAATTGTATTCATTTAACAAATTGTATGATTGTATGTAATCGTTCTTACATTAATGGACATTGGGCTGTTTTCTATTATTCATTATAATGAATAATCAAAGTGAACAAATGTACACATACATTGTAAGTATTTTGTGTTCTTTTTTTCCAGATAGTTTCTTAGAGCTGAAAATGCTGGATCCAACAGTACAAACATTTCTAAGATTTTTATATACATGCTGAATTACTTTCCAGAAAATGTGCACCTATTTTTATTTCTACCAATAGCTGATTAAAATGCTTGTTATAACACACACTTACAAATTTCAAGCATTTTTCTTTTTAAAACATTAATCAACTTGGTACATAAAAAATAATATCAGACTATTGTTTTAATTTCCACCTTGTTAATTACCAATAAGCCTGAACAGTCATTCATGTCTGACTTTTTTATGTGTGTTTCTTTTGTGCATTGGCTGTTCATGTTCCTTTTAGGCATTTTATTGAAATGAACATAAAAGCAGCATCAAAACAACATAGTTGACACACAACTACCAATCAGTTTGAAGCGAGCTTAAGTCTTTTCGTTAAGAATATGAATAGTGTACAAAAGAATTCTGCGAAAGAAAAAAGTACCTGAGGGTAGAAAACTAATGCTAATATAGCATTGTTTTCTTCATGAATATAAGGCGTGCTTTGAAGTATTTTTGCTATTTCCTTTCTATTCCCTTGGCTAAATTTTGTTTTAATAATGTTTATACAGTTAACCTCAGTATTTTTAGTGCTTATCTAGACTTGATGCTTTCTCCAAAGCCTTCTCCTTTTTTAAATTCATGTACTTTGAACTTTTTTCAAGTTGATTTATCTCTATCAAAAATGATTTCATAGTGTAATGCACTGTCCATAAATCCATTTCTTGTGGCATACTTATTGCTTTGGAAAAGTTTGTTTTATATATATATATATGCAATCATTGAACACTTATTTTCCATTTCTGCAGCAGCAAGCTATAGAGTTTTTAAAAAATAATATGGTAGAGGTGTTACCTGGTAGTGGCCTTTTGTAGCTTTTCAACTATTGCACACATATATAAAAGGGAAGTGGGCACACTCATTTGGTTACAAGTGAAAAGAAACTTCTGTTTTTGATGTTGATTATGTATACACACGTGCGCACACGTGCCTATGTGTGTGTGTATGAGGCAGACTCCAAAATTCCGCTAAATTTATTTATTAAAAATTTTATATTTATTCATACATGTTTAAACTTCAGTCTCCTTCAAAGTACTATCCATTTGAGGCAATATACCTATCAAGACTTTTTTCCCCACTGCTCAAAACATTTTCTGAACCTATCAATTTTGATGTCTTTCAGTGCTTCTGCTGTTTTTTGTTTCACCTCTTCCACATAGACAAAACATTTCCTTTTGAGGATTTTTTTAATCCAGAAAAACAAAAAAATGTCACGCAAGGGGAGATTTGGTGAATAGCGAGGGTGAGGCATGGGGGTCATGCTATTTTTGGTCAAAAACTGATGAACACTCAGCATGATGTGGGCAGGTTGTTCTTGTAAATCAACCATCATGAAATGGGCAAACTTGTTTAAAGAATCTCCAAAAAATTCACTGAAGTCAAATGTAACCTCTCACAAAAATCCTAGCTTGTTCGCTGATCTGATGAGTTTCCAGAACACTTACCTAGTGTAAGAAGCCTGTACTATAAGGGGCCCACTCTTCATAAGATAATTCTGGGTTTTTTGGGTCCTCCTTCATATTTATATGCACACACACGCACACGCACACACACACACACACACACACACACACACACACACACACACAGGAAAAATGCTACATACCTCATTGCTGAATATCACTATAGTTATCTTTGAAGTACTCCCCATGAGAAGCTATGCACTGACACCAGTGCTTAGTTCACCCATCTAAGCAATTTTGGAACTCTTTCTGGAATGGCCATCACAGCTGTCATCATTAGAATGTCAGAGTTTGAATTAGAACAAACAAATAAACAAACATTAAATTTCTTGTTAAACTTGGCAAGAGTGGAAGGGACATCAGGATCATGTTAGTCCAGGTTTATGGGGATAATGCCATGAAGAAAACAGCAGTGTACAAATGGATTAAATGCTTTTCTGAGACAAGAGAAAGCATCGCTGATAAAGAGAGGTCAGGATAGACAGTAATGAGCAGAACTGATGAAAACATTGCACAAATTCATCAAATTGTGCACCGAAATCTTTAGCTGACTGTGAGAAGCATAGAACACCACATAAACATCAGTAGAGAAACAGGAAAATCTTAACTGAAAATCATGGCATGAGAAAGGTGTATGCAAACATGTTCCCAAAGTAGTTCTTGCATCACAACAATGCACCAACTCACACAGCACTGTCTGTGAGAGAGTTTTTAGCCAGGAAACAAATGTGTTGGAACACCCTCTCTACTCACCATGCCCCCAAGGACTTTTTTCTTTACCTGAAGTTAAAGGAAGTATTGAAAGGAAGATATTTTGTTGACATTTAGGGCATCAAAGATAATACAATGACAGCTCTGATGGCGATTACAGAAACAGAGTTTCAAAATTGCTTTGATGGGTGGACTATGTGCTGGTGTTGGTGCATAGCTTCCCAAAGGGAGTACTTTGAAAGGGAGCATTGTGATATCCAGAAATGAGGTGTGTAGTACTTTTTTCTTTTCTTTTAACTTTTAATTTTTTTTATTTTAAAGATGTGGGGTACAATTCAGGGTTGAGTATACAAATGTTTATTACTCAGGTAGCCTTGTTGATGAGGTGTGCCCTCCTTCCCCAGGCAGACTCCCACTACTGCCAATCCTGCTTCCCAACCTCCCTCCCGGCAGTTTCCACTTACTGCCAATCCTTTTCTTATAGTATTACAATAATTGTTCAAGGTCCACTTATGAGTGAGGACATGTGATACTCAGTTCTTTGTTTCTGTGAAATATCACTCAATATTATAGACTCTAAGTCCATCCAGGTTGCTGTGAAGTTCATGATTTTGTTCTTCTTTATGGCGGCATAATATTCCATAGTTTAGCACTTTTTTCTAGCATGAGTTCGTGAACTTGTCAGCTGCATGTGTGTGCATGTGTATGCGTGTGTGTGTGTGTATAGACATATATGTGTATAATATAGTTCTGTGTTGCTTAATGAGGGAGATAAAATTCTTAAAAATGAGTTGGCAGGAGTTTTTATCATTGTGTGAATTAACAACCACAGAATGTAACTAATAAAACTAGAGTGCAATTAACAAAACTACATGGTAAGTGTGTGTATGAGGCAGACCCTATACACACACCTAGACTGTATGGTACAGCTTATCACTTCTATGCTATATACCTACACAGCACAATACTGTACTGAATATTGTAGACAGTTGTACCACAATGGGAAACATATAAAGTGCAGCCAAAATATGTTATTATAATCTTTTTTTTTCTTTCTTTTTTTTTTTGGTGGGGAGGTTTCTTTTCTTTTTTTTATTATTTATTTATTTTTCTATTGTGGGGTACAGTTAAGGGTTAGGTATACAAATATGCTCCATTCAGGCACCCTTGTTGATAAGAGGTGTCTCCCTGTCCCCAGACAGATATTTACTACCGTTAATCCCATCTCCCTTCCCCTCCCACCTCCATAGTTTGCCACCACTGTCAGTCATTTTCTTATAGTATTACGTTGGATGTTCAAGGTTCACGATATGAGTGAGAAAATGTGATACTCAGGTCTTTGTTTCTGTGAGGGATCACTCAGTATTATAGACTCAAGTTCCATCCAGGTTGCTGTGAAATTAATGATTTTGTTCTTTTTTATGACTGCATAGTATTCCATTGTGTGTATGTACCACATTTTTTAATCCAGTCTTCTTTTGATGGACAGCATGGTTGATTCCAGTTTCTTGCTATTGTGAACAATGCTGTGATAAACATACGTGTGCAAATATCTTTTTGATAGAGTGATTTGAGTTCTTCAGGGTATATTCCCAGTAGGGGGATAGTGGGGTCATATGGGAGGTCAATATTTAGAGCTTTTAGGAATTGCCATACTGTTTTCCACAGAGGTTGCACTAGTTTGCACTTCCACCAACAGTGGAGAAGTGTTCCCATTTCACCACACCCTCTCCAGCAACTGTTATTTTTTGAGTTATTGATAATTGCCATTCTGACTGGAGTTAGGTAGTATCTCAGTGTGGTTTGATTTGCATCTCTCTGATGATTAGTGAGATTGAATATTTTTTCATATGTCTGTTGGCTGCTCGGGTGTCTTCCTTTGAGAAGTGTCTGTTCATATATTTTGCCCACTTTATAATGGGGTTGTTTGTTTTTTCTTTTCAGCACATTTGAATTCCTTGTAGATCCAAGATGTTAAACCTTTGTCAGACCTGGTGTTGGCAAATACTTTATCCCAGTCTGTAGGCTGTCTCCCTGCTCGCTTGATGGTTTCTTTGGCTTTGCAGAAGCTTGTCAGTCTAATGAGGTCTCACTTGTCTATCTTATCTCTTATGGCCTATGGGTTTCAGGTTTTGTTCAGGAATTGGATGCCAGTTCCAATTTCCATGAGGGTATGTCCTTCATTTTCTAAGGTTCTTATGGTTTGAGGTTTTACATTTAGGTCTCTGATCCATTTGGAGTTAATTTTTGTGCATGGGGATAGATAGGGGTCCTGCCTCAATCTTCTGCATGTGGTCGGCCAGTTTTCCCAGCACCACTTACTGAATAGGTTCTCCTCTCCCCAGTGGTAGTTGGTGGAGGCTTTGTTGAAGATGAGTTGGTTGAGAAATTGAGGTTTTGCTTCTGGAATTTCAATTCTATTCCATTGGTCTATATGCCTGTTCCTGTACCAATACCAAGCTGTTTTGATTATTGTAACTTTATAGAAAAGTTTGAAGTTTAGTAATGTGATACAACCTGCTTTGTTTTTATTGCTGAGGATTGTTCTGGATATTCTTGGTCATTTGTGTTTCCATATGAATTCCTGTAATGTTTTTTCTAGGTCTGAGAAGAATGTTGCTGGTACTTTGATGGGTATTGCATTAAATCTGTAGATTGCCTTAGGTAAGATGGACATCTTCACAATGTTGATTCTTCCAATTCATGAGCATGGGATATTTTTCCACTTGTTTGTATCATCTTTGATTTCTTTGAGCAGTGATTTGTAGTTTTCATTGTAAAGGTCTTTAACATTTCTGGTTAGGAAGATGCCAAGGTATTTCATTTTTTTGGTGGCTATTGAATGGGATTGTGGTTTTTATTTGAGTTTCTGTTTGTTTATTATTGGTGTAAAGAAATGCGATTGTCTTTTGCACATTTATTTTATATCCTGAGACTTTGCCAAGGTCCTTTATCAGTGTAAGGAAGTTTTTGACTGTGTTCTCTTGGGTTTTCAAGTTACATAATCATGTCATCTGCAAAGAGAGATAGCTTGACTTCCTTTTTTCCTATTTGAATACCCCGATTGCCTTCTCTTCTCTGATTGCTCTAGCCAGGACTTCCAATACTATATTGAACAGGAGAGGTGACAGTGGGCATCCTTGTCTTGTTCCCATTTTCAGGGGAAATGGTTCCAGTTTTTGTCCATTTAGGAGTATGCTGGCTGTGGGTTTCTCATAGATGGCTTTTACTATTTTGAGTTATGTTCCCTGTTTGCCTAGGTGTTCGAGGGTTTTTATCAAGAAGGGGTGCTGGATTTTATCAAAAGCTTTTTCTGCATCTATTGATATAATCGTGGTTTTTGTTTTGACATCTATTGATGTATTTAGTTACATTTATGGTTTTACGAATGTTGAACAAGACTTGCATCCCAGGGATGAAGCCTACTTGGTCATGATGGACGATTTTTGAGATGTGTTGTTAAATCTGGTTCATTAGGATCTTGTTGAGAATTTTAGCATCTATGTTCATTAAAGATATTGGCCTGTAGTTCTCTTTCTTTGTTGGATCTTTACCTGGCTTGGGTATCAGTGTGGTGTTAGCTCCATAAAATGATTTGGGGAGGGTTCTATCTTTCTCAATTGCCTGGAATACCTTCAGTAGGATTGGTATAAGCTCCTCCTTAAATGTCTTGTAGAATTCTGCTGGAAAACCATCTGGTCCAGGGCTTTTTTTTGTAGGTAGTTTTCTTACTACATGGTCAATTTTCTTGATTGTTATTGGTGTATTTAGGGCCTCAATTTCTTCTTGTTTCAATCTAGGCAGGTTGTGTGATGACAGAAAGTCCTCCATTTCAGAAAGGTTTTCAAGTTTGTTTCCATACAAGTGTACATAGTAGTCTCTAATGATCTTTTGTATTTCTTCAGGATGAGATGTGACTTCATCTTTTGTGTTTCTGATTGTGTTTATTTGGGCTTTTTCTCTCTTTTTCTTGGTCAGTCTAGCTAGGGAAACTTCGATCTTGTTTATCCTTTCGAAGAACCAGCTTTTTGTTTCATTGATTTTTTTGTGTTGTCTTTTTGTCTTCTATGTCCTGGATTTGTGCTTTTATTTTGGTGATCTGGATTCTTCTGCTGAAATTAGAGTTTTTGTGATCTTGCTTTTTCCAGTTTCCTTAGGTGGCTTCTTAGGCTGTTAATTTGTGATCCTTCCATTTTCTTCATGTGTGTTTGTAGGGATATAAATTCCCCTCTTACCAAAGCTTTAATGGTGAACCAGAGATTTTGATAAGATGTTTAGTCATTTTCATTTGTTTCCAGGTATCTTTTAATCTCTGTTTTGATTTCATCACTGACCCAGTAGTTGTTTAGCATCATGCTGTTTAGTGTCCATTTCTTTGTGGGTTTGGGGGGGGGATCTTGTTGGTGTTAATGCTTATTTTTATTCCACTGTGGTCCAAGAAGGTGCATGGTAAAATTTCAGTCCTGCCCTTTCCCCAGCTGCCGCCAAGGTGCTCGGTTCTTCCGAGGGAGCTAAGGCCGCGTTGGGGTGAGGCCCTCACTTCATCCGGCGACTAGCACCGCGCCCGGCAGCTCCATTCCGCACTCGCCGCGCCATGGCCTCCGTGTCCGAGCTCGCCTGCATCTACTCGGCCCTCATCCTGCACGACGACGAGGTGACCGTCACGGAGGATAAGGTCAATGCTCTCATCAAGGCTGCCGGGGTGACCGTGGAACCTTTCTGGCCTGGCTTGTTTGCAAAGGCCCTGGCTAACGTCAACATTGGGAGCCTCATCTGCTCTGTGGGGGCTGGCGGGCCTGCACCTGCAGCTGGCGCTGCCCCAGCTGGGGGTCCTGCCCCCACCGCTGCTGCTGCCCCAGCTGAGGAGAAGAAAGTGGAAGCAAAGAAGGAAGAGTCTGAGGAGTCTGATGATGACATGGGCTTTGGTCTGTTTGACTAACCCTTTTATAGTGTGTTCAATAAACAGCTGAACTCTGCAAAAAAAAAAAAAAAAAAAAAAAAAAAATTTCAGTCCTTTTAAATTTGCTTATGCTTGTCTTATGGCCAAGTATGTGGTCAATCTTAGAGTACGTTCCATGTGGTGATGCATAGAATGTGTATTCTGTGGTCTTTGGATGGAGAGTTCTGTAGGTATCAATTAAGTCCATTTGATTAAGAGCCACATTGAGCTTTCGGATCTCATTGCTGATTTTTTGTCCTGATGATCTGTCTAGGGTTGTGAGTGGGGTATTAAAGTCCCTAGCTATGATGATGTTGAAGTCGATATCTTTTTTAGTTTACCTAGGAGCTGCTTTATGAAAGTTGGTGCTCCTATGTTCCGTGCATATATGTTTAGGATGGATATTTCTTGTTGATGAATTGAACCTTTTATCATTATGTAGTGGCCTTCTGTATCTTTTTCAATTTTTGATAGTGTAAAGGGTATTTTGTCTGAGATTAAGATCGCAACTCCTCCTTTCTTTTGTGTTCCATTCGCCTGAAAATTTGTTTCCCATCCTTTTACTTTGTGTCTGTGAGTGTCCTTTCTAGTGAGGTGAGTCTTTTGAAGGCAATAGATTGTTGCCTGGTGATTTTTTACCCATTTTGCCATTCTATGTCTTTTCAGTGGTGCATTTAGTCCATTCACATTCAAACTAATTATTGAGATGTGAGAGTTGATCCCTATCATAATGTTCTTACAGAGTTGTTGTTCTTCCGGTTTGTGTGTTGTCTTTCTTTTTGTTTTAGGGTTGGATCATGTGTGTTTTTAATCTTTTGCCTGTACTCTTGTGAAGAACTTTGTTCTTTTTTCCTTTTCTTCTGTGTTCAATGTTTTCTTAAGTGTTTCTTATAGAGGTGGTCTGGTGGCAGTGTAGGTTCTTAGGGATTGGATATCTGGGAAAGACTTCAATTCTCCCTCACTGATGAAGCTTAGCTTGGATGGGTAGTTTATTCTGTTGAAATTGCTTATCTTTTAGAACTTTAAAGATAGGGCTCCAAGCTCTTCTAGCCTGGAGGGTTTCTGTAGATAAATCTGCTGCTATTTTAATTGGTCTTCCCTGGTAGGTAGTTTGACCTTTTTCTCTTGCAGCCTTTAGGATTTTTTCTTTTATACCTACTTTGTTTAGGTGAATTTTTATGTCTGGGAGTTGGTCTTCTCATTTGTTGTCTTACAGGGGTTCTCTGAATCTCTTATGTTTGATTTTTTTCCTCCTTGATTAGATGAGGGAAGTTTTCTTGAATGATTTCATGAAATATCTATTCCAGTGTGGTCTCTGTTTCTCTCCCTGCCTCAGGAAGGCCAATTACTCTTAGGTTCAGTCTGTTGAAGTGGTCATTCATCTCTTGAAAGTTTTGTTCTGTCTTTTTGAGCTTCTTTTCTATGCTTTTGACAGTTTGGGTTAGTTCTGTGTTTTGGTCTTCGAGTTCTGAGATTCTTCCTTCTGCTTGGCTAATTCTGCTTTCCATGGTTATTAGTTTGTTATTTATTTCCATCACAGTATTTTTTACTGCTGTTATTTCTGACATAAGCTTCTTTCTGTTTTCCTCTTGTCTCTCCTCAATTTTTTAAATTCTCTCTATTAATGTCTTGATGTCTGGGTTTGTTGCATGTGACCAGTCATTCTGGGGGCTCTTCATTGTTTGTGTTCTGGAATCTGTTTTCCCAGTGTCTGATCTCCCAGAGGTCTCTGTGAGACCTATATTATTCTTTTGGTTTTTCTTCATTTGTGCAGTTTTTCCCCCTCCCTACTTTTTCCTTCCCTCCACGTCACCGGTTTCTTTAATTATGTTATTCAGGTTTGGAGGGGTTGTTTTTACTTCTGTTTGTTCAATCTCCTATTCTTGTTTATGTGTATCCTCTTACTTTGTTCAATTCTGGAGTTGCACTGTAGGTTGGGGGTGGTCCTTTTTGGAGTTTTGAAATTTACTTAAGGGGGAAGCTATGATTCAAAATCTATCTGCAGGTCCTTGTATCCACCAACAGGTGTATGAATAATCTGAAGCCCACTTCCCACTGCCTTTGAATCTGTCTGTGCAGTGGGGCTGTAGGTTTACTCCCTGAAAATAAAATGCAGTTAACAGAGGGAAGAGAATGGAGCAGGCAGTGGGGGGGAGGGAGAGGGGGGTGGAGAGAGAGAGGGGTAAGGGTGAAAACAGACAAGTGTACCAACAAATGAAGAGAGAGACAAAAATTGAAACATTTAAAAACAATAGACCACGGCTACAAACTAACCAACTCCCATACAAAAAAAACCTAAAACATACAATGTTGCTAACATACAAGTTTACCAACCTCCTTATTGGTGTGCTATTCCTCTATACAAAGATATGGTTACATAGAGAAGAAAATAAAAGAAGGAAAAAGAAGGAGAAAAAAGGGGGGGCAACAAAACAGA
Source organism: Carlito syrichta (assembly GCF_000164805.1). NCBI lineage: Eukaryota > Metazoa > Chordata > Mammalia > Primates > Tarsiidae > Carlito > Carlito syrichta. Next base: position 789,742 of record NW_007233175.1, on the reverse strand, counting down.
AGGAAAAGAATCAAGTCTGTAGACTAACAGAACCAATCAAGGACACTCTGAGACTTTTCGTTTAAGTTGAATGTCCTTTCAGCTCTGATTTCTAGCTGTCTTTTCAAGCTAGTAAGTTTCTTCAAGGTTAGGATCAGTTGCCCCTGGCCTGCTGTGAAGGGCAGTTCAGATCATCACTCAGTTCCCCACTGCCCGGTTCACTACTCAGATCTGACCTGTGTCTGTCAGGCTTCCATTTTTCCCCTTTCGGTGTTATTACCTTGAATCGCCAGCAGGGGGTGTTATCCCTTGCAACAGATGGTCTTTATCTCAGCTGCTTGCCCGCCCCTAAGGGGAGGGAGATGTTGCCTGGAGGCACACAGGGGGAGACTCACGGCCTGGCAGGACATCCAGTTGTAGTAGACCTCAGCAGATCTTGTGCACAGGGGCTTCAAGGTCTGAAGTGGCGGATCGCCTCAGGCATGGGCCGTACGATGTGGAATGGCTGTTGTGGTGGTGGCGGCAGCAGTGGTGGTGGCGGCTGGCCTCAGGCACAGGCGCAGAGATGTGTAATCGCTGCCTCGGAGGCAGCGGTGGCGGCAGCAGCGGTGGCGGCGGAGGCGGTGGCAGCTCTCCTCAGGCACTGGCGGTGCAATGTGGAATGGCTGCCGGCTGTGGTGGCAGCTGCAGCAGCGGCAGCCACAGTAGCTGCCCGGACCGCCGTGATGCCTCAGAGAGGTCTACAGCTGAGCTCTGAGTGAAGAGCAGGCTGCCAACCATGGGATCTGTAGCCTCTGGGGAGAGAACCAGAGTCTCTTTGTGATCCCCTCAGTGGAGAGTGTCACAGACCGAGCTGCCCCGTCGCCATCTTGCCAGAAGTCCTATCTTTTTTTTTTCCTTTTTGAGTTGGAGTCTCCCTCTGTCACCCAGCATGGAGTGCAGTGGCTGCTCCTGGCCACCGCAGCCTCAACCTGCTGGGCTCAGGCAATCCTTCCGCCTCAGCCTTCCAAGTAGCTGGAACTACAGGCACGTGCTACCACAACTGGCTAGTTTTTTGATTTTTTATAGAGATGAGGTCTCACCAAGTTGCCTAGGTGGGTCTCGAACCCGCGGGCTCAGGCAATCCACTCACCTCAGCCTCCCAAGGCGTGGGATTATAGGCTGAGCCACCGAGCCCGGCTGGTATTATAATCTTAAAGGACCACTGTTGTATATGCTGTTTGACTAAAACATGATATGCGGGGCATGACTGGATATATCAATATATATTTCCAATGCTGTAGACACCAATATATGTTCCCGTATATTACATGTAATATATATTTCACATATAAATATACATTTATATGTTCATATTGTGATGAAACTTCATTGTAGTTGAAAATGTGTAGAAAGTGCTAAAAGGGGAGAGTTCTTTTATTTTCAGTTTGATCAGTGGATGATTGTGAGGTCTTTTTGTTTTGTTTTGTTTTTTAATCCTATATGACAGGAAACTACTATCATCTACAAACAGTATATGAAAACAAAAATGTGATGGTAAATTATATGTGTTAACCAGATCAGCTAAAAAAAATTGCCCACAGAATTGCCAAAATATGTTTCTGGGTATGTTTGTGAGGATGTTTCTGAACGAGATTAGCTCTTGAATCTGTAGCCTTCACCAATATGGGTGGGTATAGCCAATCCATTGAGGGTCCAGATAGACTAAAAAGGGTACAGAAGGATGAATTCCCTTCACATTCTAACCTTTCTCAATCTGGGACATCTAATTTTTTACTACCTTTAAACATTGGAGTTCTGTTTCTCGGGCTGTCAGACTATGGGACATAGTGCACTGGCCCCATTTATCAAACCTTTGAACTCTGGGAGTTTCACCATCAACTCCTGTGATTCTCAGGCCTTTGGACACAGACTGAGTGAGACCTCTGGCTTTCATGGTTCTCCAGTTGTAGATAACAGATCAAGGGACTTTTTGACCTCCATAATCACATGAGCTAATGGTTATAGTATATATTTTACTATGTTTGCTTCTCTGAAGAATCCTGAGGAATATATGAGGTAACTGAAATTTTCCATAGTCGTGGTATGGTATTACTTTGGAATTAAGTAAAATCTCCTGCTCTGGAATACTTGTTGCAAAAGGAGAGGGGAAAAAAAAAAAGAAGAAGACTTGGTCTGATTTAGAATGACGTGTCCAAAAGATCCTTTAAGATTGAAGACTATTTCCTCAAGTAAAAAGAAAAGGAGACATATCATGAGATGGAAATAAACTGATTTCATTCTCTCAAGGGTTAGTCAATTAGATCTATGTCTCATGTGCATAGAAGTGGCAATTAAATTGATAAGAGTAGGTGACAACACTGTTCAAACCACTAAGTCTATCAGCTCTGTCTCGAAGTCAAATAGATCAGTCCTTGCCTTAGTGAGAAATAGTTTATTTTCTTTCAATAGCTTGTACGTTATTAAAACAATGCTTTCAGGGCCTAAATTTTCCTGAAGTATATTTCAACATAAATATCATTTTGCTCATGTCACTATTCTAATGGTCTGCTGCTTTCCATTTTCCTTAACAATAACCCACATTTTGTACTTTTACTAGTCAATTTAATTTTGTTCTAAATAGTTATCATGTACCAAAAAATGAACACACTTTTTCCAGTGTATAATCCACAATATTGAATGGCAAGTTAGTCTGTGTATTTATTTTTATACTAAAGAAACAAAAACATTTTCTAATAATATTGTGGAAATAATGTACAGAAGAGAGTTTTACATATTATTACATCTATCTTCACTATTGTTGCTAGATTACCTACAAAGTTCCGCCAATAAGGGAACACGAAACTATGTCAAATCTTGCCCATGTTGTCAAGTTAATTTCTTAAATGTGCATGCAATCCTGTTCTTTATGTTTTTCCTCCGCTTCTGTTCAGATTCCTCAACTGGAGAGAAAGAAAGAGTGATAATGAGACAAATATATTAACTTTGTATTTGGATTTGATTGTCCATTTAGGCTTATCTCTTTTATGATAACCAGAGAAATAATTTATGCATTACCAAACAAAGATCAAGAAGTTGGTCTGTGTTTGCTGAAGATTAAGTCATTTCAAGGAATATTCCTCTTTTAATGAACAGAGTACTCATGCTTGTTGGGGCTAACATGTATCATTTTTTTTTTAGTACATTAAAATTAATCATAAAATAAGAGTATAAAATTTAGCAAATACAAACAGAAAATACCTACTTAAATTTAGATGTGAAATAAACAGAAAATATATTTTAGTACATATGTAGATTTTAAATATTGCATGAGGCACAGTTAAACTAAATAATGTATTTATTGTTTATCTGAATGACAAATTTAACTGGACACTCTATGTATTTTATGGCTACCTCATTTTGGAAACACTATTCATAGACCTGGGGGTTACCCTCCATTAGTCAGCTGTCGCTGTCATACAGTTGAACTCTGATAAATACACAGCAGATTTTAACAAAAATAAAATAGGCAGAGACCTGTCATATTCTCACTTTTCTTCTATTCCTGCAAGCAAATGTTTTATGTTCCAAATTCTAGAGGAGTTTTATCCCTAGATACATATCTGTCACCCTACCCACTCATTCTGGGGAAGGAGCCAGGCAGAATATCCCTTCTAATTCTGTATGCAGTCTGAAAAGCAAAAGGTTCTGAAGACAGTTATCTAGAATGTCACAGTCGTCATTTCAATGATGTAAAATATAGATATACTTGGATGACTGCAATATTTAGCTGTTTGTCACACTGCCATATAAATTTTCTCATTTCATAGTACTATGTATGCTATAAACTATATTTTCTCCCCAACTTTCTATAGGTAAAACTGATACTATTATCTCCAGTAGACATTAAGAAAGTAAGAATATGGTCTGTCTTTTGCCTTACTTCTAACCAGACAAACAAATCAATTAACAAATGAACATTTAAAAGGCTGAAATACATGTCACCATGCCATGTGGTTCTCAACAACATGTGATTTCATGATATGTCATTTAATTTTTAACACCTTGAAGGCTTTTGATCATGTGTTCTCTCTGCACCTCTCACCCCTGTCTCATATCAATTCTCTTTACCTTTCTGAACCTAGTTCAAGTGACACCTCCTCTAGATAATCTTTCAAATCCATTTCAGCTGGTTAGAGAGGCATTCAGTTGTGCTTTCTTCTGTTTTGTAACTAGTTATTTCTTTTCTGGCACTAGGTCTATGAGATCACGAAGCCTTGGTTGCATATGCTCAAGAACAACCCCAGGTGTGTGTCACCCTGTGGTTTCTTCTCTGCATCACTGCCTAGCCCATAGTCTTCCACGTGGAGGTTTTTCATACATTTGAGGTTATTTTCCCTATTTGGTAGACCCTAACACATCCAAAGTTGATTTAGTAGAGCTAGTTCAAAGATGAGGACAAGTCTTTGACTTGGCTTACAACATATCTTTATAGGCATGATTTTCAAAGGGTCTATCCGGCTAGTGGGGTGAATTGGATTATCTCTCAGGCATACTGAGGCAGAAAAGGAGAGAGCAGCTGAGTCACATGAATGCCAGATCTCTGAAGTGAGATATGGTCAACTCAATTGCTGCTCAAGGGACAGAATGAAAATTTTATTATGATTGCAGCTTGAAACTCTGTTTTGATTCTCAGTTTTCTTGACAAATCTATCCTTGATCCCTATATTAGGCCCACTGTTACATCCACTCATGCTAAGTTTCACTATTTTAAACTATGTGTTTATTTGCATAATTAATATTTTTTCTCTATATAAAGCAGTTGAAGGAAGAGGTGGATTTGCACCCAAACTACTTAAAAAGATATACAGCTAAATGAATTTTATTTTCACCATATTCTTCACAAAACAGCTGGTAAATTCCTGTCTCCTCAGTTTTATTTAAAACAAGAATCCCTCTGCATAGAATAGTTTTAGAATAATCTAAAATTTTGCCATCAGTGAAGCCCTGGTTCATGTCCTTCCTCCCTCTACTTGCCTTCATGAATATTCCTAGCCAAACAGGATTCTTACATCTGTGAATTCACAACATTTTCTTATTATGATGATGATGATAATTATTTTCAATGCCAGAGATATTTTCTCTTTAATTGTACGCATATTGAAAAATTGACAACTTCCTGCTCTAAAGAAAGTGACTATTTCATCTCTAATCTACCACAGCAACTATCACTAATTCTTACCTAAGAAGTATTCATGATCTGTTTGTTGACTGAAAAAAATGTCTTAAGTTATTGGTGATTGTCATCCTGACTGGAAGGCCAGTATGGTATTAATCTGCATTTTTTTAATGAGACTGAGCATTTTTTTTATATATCTGTTGGCTACTCATATGTCTTCTTTTGAAAAGTGTCTATTCATATATTTTGTCTACATTTTTTTTTTTTTGAGTTGGAGTCTCACTCTGTCGCCCCACACTGGAGTGCAGTGGCTGCTCCCGGCCACTGCAACCTCGACCTGCTGGGCTCCGGCGATCCTTCCACCTCAGCCTTCCGCGTAGCCGGAATTACAGGCATGTGCTACCACGCCCGGCTGATTTTTTGATTTATTGTAGAGATGAGGTCTCACTGCTCAGGCGGGTCTTGAACCTGCAGGCTCTGGCAATCCACTCACCTCAGCCTCCCAAAGGCATAGGATTACAGGCTGAGCCACCGAGCCCGGCTTGTCTACATTTTAATAGGGCTGTTTGTTTTATTTCTTTCTGGCCCATTTGAGTTCCTTGTAGATTCTGGATGTTAGGCCTTTGACAGCTATACAGCTGGCAGATATTTTTTCCCAGGCTGTGGGCTTTCCCAGTTCTCTTGGTGGCCTCTTTTCTTTACAGAAGCTTTGCGGTTTGATGAGGTTCCGTTTGTCTATCGTATCTCTTATGGTATGGGCATTTGGGTTTGAACAGGAATTAGTTGCCAGTACCAATTTCTACAAGGGCGTTTCCTGCATTTTTAAAGGTCCTTACAGTTTGAGGTTTTACATTTAGGTCTTTGATCCATTTAAAGTTTATTTTTGTGTATGGTGATAAGTAGGAGTCTTGTTGTAATCTTCTGCATGTAATCAGTCAGTTTTCCCAGCACCATTTACTGAATAAGTTCTCAAAAAACAACAGATGCTGGAGAGGATGCGGGGGGGAAAGGAGACATTTCTACACTGTTGGTGGGAGTGTTAACTAGTACAACCTCTGTAGAAAACAGTGTGGTAATTCCTAAAAGATCTAAAAATTGACCTTCTATGTGACTCAGAAATCTCCCTTCTGGGAATATACACAAAGGAACGCAAATCATTCTACAAAAGAGATACCTGCAAATGCATGTTTATTGCAGCACTATTCATGAGAGCAAAAACATAGAACCAACTGTGCTGCCCATTGAAAGTAGACTTGATTTTTTTAAAAAGTAGACCGGGCTTGGTGGCTCAGCCTGTAATCCCAGCACTTTGAAAGGCCGAGGTGAGTACATTGCCTAAGCCCACAGGTTCCAGACCAGCCTGGGCAACTTGGCGAGACCTTGTCTCTACAATAAATCAAAAAATTAGCCAGGCATGGTAGCATGCACCTGCTGTTCTGGCTACTTGGAAGGCTGAGGCAGTAGGATGGCCAGAGTCCAGCAGGTTGATGCTGGAGTGGCAGTGAGTATGCCACTGCACTCCAGCTTGGGTGATGGAGTGAGGCTCCAACTCTAAATAAATAAATAAATAAATAAATAAATAAAGTGGTACATATACATGTTGGAATATTATGTAGTCATAAAGAAGGACAAAATTATGAACTTCACAGCTGGATGGATTTAGAGTATGTAATACTGAGTGATCTATCACAGAAATGAAGAACTGAGTGCCACATGTTCTCACTCATAAGAGGACCTTGAACTATGATCATAATACTATAAGAAAGGGATTGGCGGTAGCGGGACACTGCCAGGGGAGGAAGGGGGACATACTTCATCAACATGGGTACCTGTTCTCAAATCAGGCAAAGTTGGGACCAAAGTCAGGCCAAACTTTACCTGTACATGACCATTTGTATACCTAATCCTGAAATGTACCCCACCTCTTTAAAATAAAGAAAGAAAAAGAAAGAAAATCAATTCTAATAAAATGTCTTAAGATGAGCATAATCTTGATTTTTTAAATTTTCTTTTTGAATTCTTTGAAAGACTGAGTAGAATTTCAGAGCTCTAAGGGTCTAAAAAATTACTGAATTTAATGTTCTAGTTTTATAACTTAGACTAAACGTCCAGAAAGGCTGTGATTTATCAAGTTAGAAACAGCTATAGTATTTTAAGTTCTGAAGAATTACTCAGTCAGGCAGAGGAGTTCAACTCTAGAATGGATGGTTGCTGAATTAAGAACAAATACAAGAAGAGCTTATTATGCCTTTCTCTGGGTATTAAGCATTTCAAGCAGAGAGTATGTAGCATATGCAAATGCCCTGAGGGTAATGAAAATGTAGTTTTCTAAAGGAAAAACAATAACATCAGAGAGGATAGATCATTGCAAGTGATAGTGCTAGTGGAAAAAGATTAGGCAAGGGAGAGGTCAAGGAAGGTTTTATAGACTGGCAAGACATATGGATCTTATTTTATGCCATTGGAGTTTTGGATGTAAATGTATATAATTATTGTACAAAACTGTTGTTTTTTATCATTATTGTACAAAACTGTTTTTATACATACATAATATTTATAGATACATATCATTTATTGATATATGTTTTTAAATATTATATTGTTTTTATACATACATAATATTTATACATACATAATATTTATTATCTCCTGCTTGCAACTATCATAATCATAAAAAATTAAGACAGAAACCCAATTCTCTAAAAACTCACAACTTAATAGAGAAATATATATGTGTATCATCCTGTGTATACTTATGACATGCTATAATTAGTACTATATTAGGCTAATCTTTTAAACCCAAGAGGATGGGGACATATTCTGACTTGTTTATTTTTGTACCCTTTAGCACATAACACAGTGGATGGCACATAGTAGGTGTTCAACAATTCTCTATTAAAGAAAATGAGCAGAGAGGAAATACAGTAAATAAATGGAGGTATGCATTCTGTCCTCTAGGAATAAAATATGTCCAATTCAGTTTTTCTATTTACCTTTTTCCAGGTTTATTCTGTGAACTGATGCAGAATTTGCTCAATCTTCATTTCTCCGAAAATAAATCATTTCCTATAGTTATGGAGGCACTGCCTTTATAGAACCATGGAATTTCAGTGGTAAATGTAGAAAAAGCTATTATGGATGTCCCAGGTGGGAGATTGCATCAGCCAGTCAGATTATCTAGAGGTTGGGTGGCATAAATGGACCTCACAAACACCGGGAATTTACTTGACAGGCTTTGTGGAAATGCCAGCTTGCCTGATAAGTGCTTCATCATGGGAAGTATGATTGATGGTGATAAAAAGGATAGTGTGAAAAAGTGGGAACACAGTAAATAGTGTCACCAAGAGAACAGTATCACAGAAGGGGGAAAAGAATGCAAGGAGAAAGGCCTGAGGATTGCAGAAAGGAATCTTGGAAACTGAGAGCTTGTCCTGAATAAGTAATCAGAGGAAGGGAGCTATGCATGTAAATCTTGAAGTGCCTTCTCCAAGAAATAAAATACTGGGAGGCAGCTCATTTTTATTGTGAGCAAACCAGTGACTTTCATTAGGAACCTAGAGGTAGCCTCACAATGAAGTATTTGCCACTGTTTCCTCCTGTATTCTCCAGAAACAATTTTCAAATGGCAGCAGCTCCCCTATTCTGAGTGGGTGTTAAGGGAGTGAGTGTTTACGGACCCTCAGAACTAGAAGGGTACTTAAAGATTGCCTATTTCAAACTTTCATCCCACAAACCAGACAACTTAGGGTAAGAGAAGTCAAGCAACTCGCTAAGTCACATTTCTTACTTTATGGCTGAACCAATATCAAAAATCCAAGTCTTCTGATTCTTAGTCAAAAATATTTCTGGACAACGGTGGCGTTTTAGCTGGTTTTTAAGGCACAGCGATCTGAAGGTAGTTTGACCCGAAGTAAAACAAGCAGTGATCAAATCAGGAAAAATTCTTCAGCCTGTTAATTTGTCAATAACCGTGTTTGTTGTTAAAGTAAAAGGGGTAAATAATATGAATTAAGGTTTAGGAATGAATGTTCAACATTTAAGTGAGGAACCAAAAATCCTTAGAAACCATCCTAATGAATCATTTTAACTGGCATATTTAATTCACTGCATACATCAACTTTGAGTTGTGCTCATTTCATGAAAATCTTAAAAGTTGCCTGGCATGGAGGTATTAATTGGTCACTGTGGTTAATTAATTAGTCTGTTATAAAAAAGGTGTAAAATCATAAAATGAGTGATAGATTTGACTTCAAGCAGGACTGTGTCAAGCTTGCCTCTGCCCCTTATATATTATAAGGTCTTGAGCAGTTAGGAAACCCCTTGCACCTGTTTTCTCCAGTATAAGCTGAAATTAATTGCCTTGAAGAATTATGATTGAAATTACTAGTTATCTTATATAAAATGATAATATACATATGCTCATATATACACATGCATACATGATAGTAGTAGCAGATCTGAAATATTCATTTATGTTCATTATAAAAATAGGGCAAAACTAGAATGCTAAGTCAATACCTACACAAGCAATGCAGCTTGGTGATTTACAGAATTTAATAATTTTAGAGTGAACTTTCAAGTTATGAGGATCTACACTCCTGGTTCTTTCTCACCAGCTATTTGAACATTAGGCAAGCTACCTAATTAGCATAAACATTCTTTATTATTAAAAAAGGATGGGGGAAATGAGAGCTTATTGAGTGAGATACAATGAGGTTCAGTCAGTCATACATGCCTGTATCAGTGTAACTATTATTATTATTAATCATAGGAAGTTCCTTGCAGTCTTTCAGAACATGGTGCTTCCTGAGACTGAGTGTAATAAGGAAAGAAACATGAATTTGAGACACATTTTCCTCTTTATCTTTGCTCCTTACCCTCCTCATCAGTACTAATGTTTTCTAAAAGAAGGGCAGTTAATGGAGAATGTGCTAAAGCATCCTCACAGATGACTCAGAGATTGTGACCAAGCCATACACAACAGCCAATGAAGGAACCAAATTACTTGATGGGATTTGTCATGTATCAGCCTGAAGACAATGTATCAGTGTTATACTAGTCTCCTCTTTCCAAAAGGCCCAACATAAAAGGAAAAAATAGGATCACATGGCAAAAATTATATTACTATCTTAGATCTATAATTGCATCGAGATAGATAGAAGAGATAGAGAGAGAGAGAGAGAGAGAAGAAAAGAATACCTCTTCCTTTAGTTTTCAGATGAGAAAACAGAACAGACAGTATTTCATACTAGTTAGAGACAGACTGGAACCCAAACTTGGGATCGAGATACGAACTTTTCATTTGGTCTAGCTGAATTCATAAATTTCTGTTTTCTTAAAACACTTAATTCTGAATATAATTAAGTTCAAAAAGTAATTAGCCATTTAATGCCACGCATATGCTTACTTCTTTTTCAAGATACTTTGTGGAAGCTGTTCATTCACACATTGAATCCAGGTCCATGAGCATGCTCTAGAATGGAAGTATTCCTCCACTACTTATTAGGAAGTCCACTAAAACAGAAGAAACCGAAGATTGATCCCAATTTCAAAGCAATTTAGGGTGGAAAAGGAAAAAGCTGGGCTCAGAATTAATATCTATCCAGTGCCAAATGTATCCCATGTATCCATGTCCCTTCCTTCCCCACCACAAGGAGGAAACAGGAACCTATGGAAAAAACCATGGATTTTAGTGCCAAAGAGTTGTGAAATACACATCAAACCCTATTACTGACTATTTGTGGAATTCCCTGAGCTTGTTTCATCACTTGTAAAATGGGCATAATACTAATCTTATAAGACTGTTTAAAGAATTAACTCAAATGTCAAATTAGCAGCATAATGGTAAATACTGAATAAATAACAGTATGTTCCCTTCACCTTTTCCTCAGTTATTGGGTATTCATGGCTTTAAAATGACAGTCTTCCCCCTCCTGGAATGATTTGTTTTTCTTAAGAGCAGTGCACAGACAGCATTCCTTAAAACTGCATGCCTTAAACTGCTGAGCAATCCCCTCAGTGACATGAACCATGTCAGCCTTTGACTTACATTATCATGTCTATAATCACCAATAGCTATTTGGGTTCTGTTCAACCTATAGTCATATTTATGACAATCCCTTTAATTCTGGACTCAAGGAAAAGATACCTTCCCCACTAAATGTGTCAGTAGAAAAGGCCATGCTAAATGTTAGTGTCAAAAGTAAATACAAGAAAGTAAACACTACAACTTTCACCTGAAAGATAGGAAACTAAACTCTGAAGTTCTACAGTAAGAATTCCAGGAATTTCACAGTGACATTTTCAAATATAAAATTTCACCTTATTATATTGATTAATTTTCCAGAGTCTGGGCTCCATACAGCAGTAAGAGAATTATGAACTAAAAGAAGTATTCTGAAATTGGAATAAAAGTTGTTTAAAACAAACGAAATAATTTAAAACCACCATTTTTATGCTTGGAGTGTGACCTCAGGATCATTCATTATAATAGTGGGCAGGACCTCAATCTTGAATAAAATAGCGATTCTTTAGAAAAATGGAAGTGCATTTTTTAGATCCTATGTGTTTAAAAAGATTTATAAATATCTGTTTTTACTTCTATACCATATTTTAAATAAGAATATTAGCACTATTTGAACAACTAAAGACTGAATAATGTCTCAAGAGTTTAGTGCCAACATTTATGTTTATATTTGTAATCACATTGGCACCAAAAAAAATCACTGAACTAACAGCATTTAGAAGTTATTGCATTAGTCAGGTAAGGTAGTGCACGTCTGTAGTTCCAGCTACTTGGAAGGCTGAGGCAGAAGGATCGACAGAGTCCAGCAAGTCAATGCTGGGGTGGCCATGGGTGTGCCATGGCACTCCAGCCTGGGCGACACAGTGAGACTTCAACTCAAAAAAAAAAAGTGTTACAGTATCTAATATGTAGAATATGAAGAGATTTTCATTTTCCTGAAGGTACCATCCATATTACTCAAATATTAGAAGCACTGTCTAAAATATTTAATCTACTAATTGCTAGGTCAATGTTTTTGGAAATTTTCCTGAATTTGTAGAAATACAGTATTCTCATCTATAAATTAGGAATAATAAGGATGTTATTAACTGATATTCAATCAAATGACATGATTTAAAATATTTAGCTGTGATCTAACAAGTGCGATATATACAATAAACTTGATTTACCCATTTTTCCCTAAACTTTTATATATATTTGCTTCTTGAGGTCACCAGCTGCATGCATTCCATCTGTAATTAAATAAAACAAATACTGGACATGTTTTGTTACTAGTAAAAGAAATGAAAAATTATTAATGTACATAATGACTTGAGTATAGAACATCTCAGAAAAAAAGAACTCTGAGATAAATAATAAGAAAGTTTAGAATATTTAGGAAAAATGTTACCCTTTTAGGACATTTCTCTGGTCTGACTTAGAGGGGAGACACAAAAACTCTTTCCCATCCTGGAAAATTCTATCATCTGCAGGCAAACTACTACCCAGTAATGAAACCTTTAGTTAAAGAGATATAAAATTAGTCAAGAAGCTTCAGGGATTGTATCTAATTAGCTTAGGCTAAATCATGAATAATCAATCTTTCATCAAAGGGTCACAGATTTTCCCAGCGTCACTGTCTCTTTTCCTCAGTGATGTCCTCACTTCAAGTATTGCCACAGTTCAGAAAGTGTGTTGCCATCTTAGTTTTGTGACTGTCACTGAATTTCATGGCTTGAGTGAGCGTCGGTCCTATAGGTAATAACCTCACCAAACTTTCTCCTATCTCCTGGAAGACTGACTCTTTTCCCTAAATCTGCCAAATATTTAAGAGAGAGGAACTTAGTGACTTTTCATGAACAATCCAGATACTGTAAATTAATATTTATTTAACAACAAATAGTTACTGCATCTGTAACATTTCAGGGTCATTTTGAAGATTAAATGACTGAATAGGTTAGAATGTCAAATGCAGTGTCTGGAACAGGCAGCAGATATCCTTAATTATGAGACCCTTGCTTTAATTTGTCTTTATTCAGTTAGTGGATCCTTTACAAATCTTGATGGGAATTTAAAATATCATTTCAGTCTCTCTCAGCTATCTCACATTTAATATCATAAGATTGTGTGGAGGTTGGATGAGTAGGGAAATATCTAGCAGGGCCCAAATCATTCATAGGTACAGATTAGATGGAAAGGTGCTGGATTTAGGTAGATGTGATCTATGTTGGGATAAAGGTTTAATCCTGAAAGGCAGAATGGCAGAGATAAAATTGTATCCACATTGTAAATAAGTAGACTATAGGGAATGGCCAGATCCTTGTGTGTAAGAATCTGAAAGGGAGTCAGCTCATGTGTGATAAACAGATAAGAATGGGTGATTATGGGGGTTGATAACAATGAAAGAACTCTGACTAGGCAGAATTCAAAGACAGAAGGAAATTCAGATGCATAATCCAAAGTGACAGCATCCAGGCAGGGTCTTTGCTCTATAAACTGAATGCTTGAGGAGTCTGGAGACGGAGAGAGTATTTAGTTTATAGGTTTATCATAAATAGAGATTGCCCAAACTGATTTCTATAATTACATGAGCCCAAACGACTAATGTTGGCTGTTTCTTGTCTTTCATCTCCTTTAATATCATCTCCTCAAAACCAAAAAATGGCATTATTTGAGGATAAAAACTAAAAGCAAGAGTAAATTCTTAAAAAATGAGATAAAAGTGTGACAGTTTGTGCATGTAAGAGTACTTTTTCTTTTTTGGGTGAATTTACATATATACTTGTATCCAACTGGGTTCATCTTGAGAAAAGGTGAATGGAATATGCTGATAATTTAATAAGTCTGATTTCTAAAAATGATCTTATCTTTTTCTGTATTCAAAGGTGTTCTATATCCATAACAGTGAAAGTAATGCAATTAATCCCATTATATTTTTTCAGAACAATTTCAAAATTTCTTTTGAGCTACTCTTTGGACAACATAAATAGCAAAAAGTGTTTTACATTTATTTTTAAATGAAAAATTCTGTGGATCAGTTTAATCACTCTACTGTTTCATCAGAATTCTCTCTAGCTAATGCTTGGCAGTTTCCAAAAGTCAAATTGACCTCCAAATGATGATGAATTCTATTTCTGTTGTTATTCAACATTCGATTAATTGGAAAAATATTTTTACCAATTTTCAGTCATGAGTTATAGGAGATGTGATGCTAAGTCAGGACAAAGGTGTTCATAGTGCTTGTGGAAATAGTCACTCTAATGGTGATTTTTTAGGCTCATCTTGTGTGCATGCTATGTCCTTTTCTTATTGAGACTTAGTTTTTTTACACTCCACAGGATGGTTTTGATAAAGTTGTATCCGTTGAACAACTTCTCCATATGGTATCGTCTATTCTCACCTCTTCATCTTCTGGTAACTACTTCTATATACTCTCTGTTTCTACAATATCAATTATTTTCTAATTCTGTAAAAGATGTCATTGGCATATTGATAGGGATAGCATTAAATATGTAGATCACTTTGGGTAATATGGTCATTTAAATAATATTAATTATTTCAATTCATGAACACAGGGTAACTTCATTTACTCGTGTCCTTTCAATTTCTTTCATCAAAATTTATAGTTCTTGTCTCCTTGGTTAAGTTTATGCCTAGGTATCTTATGTCTTTTGTAGCTATTGTAAATAGAATTATTTTCTTGATTTATTTTTCAGAAAGTTTACTATTGGCATAGAGAAGCACTATTGATTTTTGCATGATCATTTTGTATCTTGCAATTTACTAAACTCATTTATTAGTTTTATCAGTTTTGATGGATTATTTAGAGTTTTTTATTTATAAGTTTCTATTGGCAGCAAACAGGAACAATCTTTTCCAATTTGGGTGAGTTTTTGTAATGTCTTTTCTTGCCTAATTTCTCTTTCTAAAACTTCCAATATTATATTGAATATAAGTAGTGAATGAGGGCCTCCTTGTCTTGTTCCTGGTCTTAGATGAAAAGCTTTCAGCTTTTCCCCATTCTGTATGATGTTACCTAGCGGTTTGTCACATATGGCCTTTATTGTATTGAGGTACATAACTACTGTATTTAATTTGTTGAGGTTTTTATCATGAAGGCATGTCAAATGCTCTTCTGCATCTGTTGAGATCATTATATTGTTTTTAATCTTTATTTATGTTAATGAAGTTATGACATTTATTTATTTGTGGATGTTACACTTTTTTGCATCACTAGGATGGCTCCCAGTAGTTGATCATGGTGAGTAATTTTTTAAATGTACTGTTGGGTTCAGTTTATATTTACACTCATCAATGAGACTGACCTGTAGTTTTATTGTTTTTGTGTGTGTCCTTGTCCAGTTTTGGAATCAGGGCATTGCTGGCCACATAAAATGAGATTGGAAGCATTCTTTCCTCTTCAATTCTCTGTCATAGTTTGAGAAAAAATGGTGTTAGTTCTTCTTTAAATGTTTGGTAGAATTCAGCAGTGAAGCAAGCCATCCTAAACTTCTCTTTGATAAAACAACTATAATGTTATTATTAATATCACTGATTCAATTTCCTCATTTGTTATCGATCTGGATTTATTTTCTATATCTAAATATTTTAATCTTGGTAGTTTGTAAGGAACTAGAAAGCGAACCATTTTTTCTATGCTATCAAATTTGTTGGAGTACAGTTGTTTGTAATAATCTTTTATCATCTTTTAAAATCTTTTGTATTTCTATGATATTAGCCATAATGCTTTCTTCATCTCCGATTTTATGTATTTGATTGTTTTCTTTGGTCTAGTGAATGGTTTGTCACTTTTGTTTATCTTTTAACAATTTTGTTTATCAATTTGTTAAGGCTTTTTTTTTCTTGATGTAACATGTGATCTATTCTGGAGAATGTTTCATTTGCACTTGAGAAAAAGGTGTTAGGTACAGAGGGTCCAGAGGGGGCCCCAGTAACCAGAGATCCAAGTAACACAAAGATTTGCAACACAAAGAGGCAAAGAAATAAAAGATTTATTTAAAAAGAGATTACTTCCCACATGTGGCCATCTGGGGTGAGATCCAATGCCGTGTGAAAGATGCAAAGAATTGCACAGAAGTTAGATTTAAAAACATAGTTTATTTAAAAGTAAATCAGAGAGAGAAAGAGAAAGGAGAGAGAGGGTCAAAGCCTTCCCAAGGTGGAGGAGAGGGTCAAAGCCAGGAAGCCTGGTGACAGCCATAGCTCAAAGAGCACATGGCCACACCAGAGTCTAGCAAGGCAGGTGACAGGTATATGGACTGTCAAGGACTGGGACTCTTTCAAGGTGTGGTTTTACTTCCCTCCTGGGCTAACCTTCAGTGGACTTTTCATTCAGTTGGTGGCTGCAGAAATAGAGGCTCTTACATGGGTCTATGTGAGGTTTTAATAGAACAGGTCTGGAAGTGGGTCACATGGTTGTTTGTGGTTGAGTCATTTTAACCATTTCCCTTGATGGAGGAAAGTCATTAAAGTGATTGGGTAGTGGTCTGTTCCATGTCATAACGAAGGGGCAGGCAAGTGCAGGTACTGACATCAAGTGATGGACACCATGCAGATAGGTTAGTCACATGATTGCTGCCATGGTGGGGTCTGTATGAATCATGGTAGGTTACAAAGGGATGATTAGGTTAACTGGGGGGGTTTGGGCCTGGGAAGGGTTTTGCCTGCCAGAGACTTGTTAGACATTTGCAGTTCACACACTACTTGACCAAAGGTAGTCATATAATCACTCTTATGGCTTTGGCCAGCCAAAGGGTGATCTTTGTCTGTCTTGACAAGGAACCTAAAAGTTTACTAGAAATTATTATGTTCAACCATGAATTGAAAGGTTGGGCTTTCCTAGTCTTGCATCTGAGGGAGATTTGGGGCAGAGTGTAGGATAGGCTGCCGCCTGGCCTGCAATAAGACTTCTGAATGTTTTCTTTTTTCTTTTTTTTGAGTAGGAGTCTCACTCTGTCACCCAGACTGGAGTGCAGTGGCTGCTCCCGGCCACTGCAGCCTTGACCTGCTGGGCTCCGGCGATCCTTCCACCTCAGCCTTCCGCGTAGCTGGAACTACAGGTGCGCGCTACCACACCCAGTTCATTTTTGATTTATTGTGGAGATGAGGTCTTGCCCAGTTGCCCAGGTGGATCTCGAACCCGTGGGCTCAGGCAATCCACTCACCTCAGCCTCCCAAAGGTGCAGGATTACAGCTGAGCCACCGAGCCCAGCTTGAATGTTTTCTAATGGCTATGCTGAGGCAAAAACTAAGAATAAGCTAAGTTTCTTTCAGATTTCTATGGGTACCACCATTCAAAAGGTATATTGTTCAGCTGTTGGATTAAGTATTCTGTAAACATTTGGCCTATGGTGCATTTTAAGTCTGATTTTTCTTTGCTAATTTCTTATCTACATGATCTGTCCATTGTTAAAAGTGGGGTGGTAAAGTATGCTACTATGATTGTATTGTAGTCTATCTTTCACTTTAGGTCTAATAATATTTTCTTTGTGTATGTGTGTGCTCTGGTATTGGGTGCGTATGTATTTACAATTGCTGTTTATTCTTGATGAATTGGTTTCTTTATCATTATATAAAAATCTTGTTTTCTTCTTTTTATATTTTTAACTTAAGGTCTATTTTATCTGATATAGGTATGACTATACAAGCTCACTATTGGTTTTCATTTGCACGGGATAACTGTATTCATTCACTTTCAGTCTATGTCTTTAACAGTGAGGTAAGCTTCTTGTTGGTAGCATGTATGTCTCAATTCTTTCATCTACTTAGTCACTCTATATCTTTTAACTGATAATTTAATCCATTTACCTTCAGGGTTGTTATTGATAGATAAGGCCCTACTCCTGCCATTTGGTTAATTCTCTGGTTGTTTTGTAGATTCTTTAGTATTTTCTTACTTCCTTGCTGTTTATCTCTGTGGTTTGGTGGTTTTCTGTGGTGCTAAACTTTGTTTTACTTCCCTTTCTCATTTGTGTATCTGCTCTAGTTTCTTTTTTTGTGTGTGTAGTTATTATGGGGCTAACATAAAGAGACTTGAAGTTACAATAGAATAGTTTATGCTGATAGAAACTTAACTTTGCTCACATAAAAATACTCTAGATTTCTTTCTCCCCACGATTTATATTTGCCTTAATTTACTTTTTGTAATGTATTATGTGTTCCCTGTCCACTAATTGTAGCTGTTGTTGATTTGGACTATTTTGGCTTTAAACCTTCATACTAGACAGGTGAGAAATTTACAAAGCACCATTACATCCCTAGAGTACTTGGGTGTGATTTATGAAATTACTTCTACTTGTGAGTTTTATGCATTTATGTTTTCATGATAGCAATTATTATCCTTCATTTCCAGTTGTAGCACTCCTTTAAGAAATTCTAGTGGCGATAAATTCCCTTAGTATTTGCTCATCTGGAAAAAATTTTTATTTTTCTTTCATTTCTGAAGAATAGCTTTGCTAAATATAATATTCTTTACTGATAGTTTTTTTTTTTTTGAGTATTTGGAATATATCATTCCAATCTCTCCTGGGGTCTGCAATGTTTCTACTGATAAATATGCAATAGTCAAAGAGAGATTTTCTTATATGTGACTTGACAATTTTTTCCTGCAGCTTTTAGAAATATATCTTTATACTTGACTTTTGACAGGTTGATTATAATGTGTCTCAGAGAGAATATTTTTGTGTTGAATCTAATTGAAACCTTTGAGCTTCCTGAATTTGGATGTCCACATTCCTCTCAATAATTGGGAAGTTTTCAACTATTATTTTGTGAAATAGGGTTTTTATAACTTTCTCTAACTCTTCTCTTTCTGAAATTCATAAAATACAAAACTTGTTTGCTTAATGATATCCCATGAATCCTGTAGGATTTCTTCATCAGTTTTCATTGTTGTTTTTTTCTTCCAACTGGCTTGTTTTGAATGACCTGTTCTCAAATTTCCAAATGCTTTCTTCTACTTGATATAGTCTGCTGTTGAAGCTCTCAATTGTATTTTTTTAAATTTTATTAGCTGAATTATTCACTGCCAAGATTTCTGTTTGGTTATTTTTTTATGTTATCTGTCTCCTTGTTAAGTTTCTCATTCAAATAATTACATTAAAAAAATTTTATTAAATGTTCTCTTTTAACTCACTGAGTTCCTTAAGATCATTATTTTGAATTCTACCTCAGGCATTTAATAATACACTATTTTTTTTCCCTTTGGTGTGTGTGACATTGCTATCTATGTTTCTAGAGGAATAGTTATGTTTTTTAATCTTACAGAGTAAGCTTTGTAGGAAGGGATCTTTTTTTTTTTTTTTTCTTGTAGATGGGTCCTAATATGTCAGTTAGGTAGGATGAATTGATTTCGGTTCTAGGTAGACTTAGTATCCTGGACTTTGTGCAGTGTTTTTGTTGTTTGTTTTTTTCACTATAATCCTTGTACATTTTATCTGTGATTACCTCAATGGCCTAGACTGTTAAAATTTATAATAGTGGTGGTGGTACAGTTTTGCTGGGACCAGTGGCACTGGGTTGGTTGTTGCGTTGGGTATGTACAGGTTCAAAGGACCAACAAGCTGTCCATTGAGCTTTCTGGGCTGGCTGTTAGACCAGGCTTAAGTGTGTATGTGTGTAGCCAGCTCAGTGGCTATAAGGCCATTTCTTCAGGGAAGTGGGACCACTGCTGGACCAAATGTCTGGCTGGTCACAGGCAGATGCATCAGGATCAGGCAGCTTTGTGACAGTCTGTCTGGGGGGTCGGGTTGCCAAAGGACTGGATGTTAAAATGAACACATGTGCCTATAGGCACAAAGGGGTTGGGAGACTCTGTGGTGGTTCGTCTGTAGGACATTGCCACCATTGTCCTGGCTGTAGGGCCTGTCGTGGTTGTGCACAGACTTGGCAAGCTTCTAGCTATGTGGTACAGTTGTGTTGCAAGTTGGGTAGCCAGGTATTGGGCAGCTTCCCTGCTGTGCAGTTCTGCTTGGTCTCGGGGTGGGGGGGTGTAGTGTGCTACATGAGTTTCAGTGGCCATTGTGTCTGGCCTAGTATCTGGGCAGCCAGGCTCATGGTAATGCAGGCACCACTGTGAACGATAGAAAGATGAGGGGAACTCAAAGATGGAGTGGCTTCCAGGTAGAACAAACTCTAGTTGTGGATCTAGTTTCAAGATTGTACTGTTCTGTAGCAGCATAGGAAATGTGTGTATGTGGAGGGGTGGGGGGGTGCAAGGTGGGCTTTTATTCCAAGGCAATTCAGCTGCATAAACTACCACCTATTCTCCAACCTGGATTTGAGGCCTGCAAGAACTGAAGGAAACTCCTGTAGCAAGGATTTCTGGTCTTTGTAGCAGCAAGGGAGACCACTGGGAATCCCAGCTTATCTTTTCTTCATAAGATGTCTCTCCTAGCACTGAGTCATGGTATGGCAAATACTGGCGCCTCGCTACCATCTCTATGGCGCTATTCTGAGCTTCCATAGGGTGCTTTTCTGGTGCTTTCTAGCATGCTTCCTCAGTCACTCTCATCAAAATATACATGTTTATTCCTTGGCTTGGTCTCTCTTTTAGGGGGAGGTGGGGAAGCATCAGGCAACTCTAGGTGATCGTCTTGCTGACATCACTATATATATATATCCCTGTCTTTTGCATAGCCCCACAATAGATTTTAAAATGCTCAAAGTCTAAAGAAAAATATTGCACTTCATGGTCACAGTACAAACACAAAATAGGAAACACAATTATTTCATAATTGATTGATTATAATGGTCTGTCTGGTACCTTCATTAAATTAATAACATATTAGCAAACTTAAAAGAAAAGACATGTAAATCTAGTTGTGACTGCGTTATAATTGATATAAAATAATTCTTTAACAAAATGAAGATATTTAAA
Organism: Carlito syrichta; assembly: GCF_000164805.1. NCBI lineage: Eukaryota > Metazoa > Chordata > Mammalia > Primates > Tarsiidae > Carlito > Carlito syrichta. The sequence continues at coordinate 768,703 of NW_007233175.1, read as the reverse complement.
ATACATGAAGACATTATATTCATTTTATGTTAACTATGTCTCTAAATTAAAATATTGCTACATAATTATGTTGTTCATCAATACTTTATTGTCATAGATCAAGCAAATTCTGCTCAGTTCAATTATACATGTAAATAAAAACTTAACATGATACAGAATGTACGTGTGTGTGCATATGTGAGTGTATGTAAATTCAACTAAAATATTCTTAATGAAATTATTGTAAGAGAAAGGGGAGAGCATATGGCTTTTTTTTCCTCAATCACATGGTGCATTTAGTAGACAGCCATGTATTTTATTGTCCAACATCTTTTCATGGGTAAATATCAAGAATCCAGAATGGATTTCAAAAATGCTTTGTTATAGTGATTTACCTTATCTCCTACAAAAAGACTGCCACACTTTAGACACTGAAAAATAAAGAGGGATAATTCATTTGGTTACCTGGGTACTTTGGATACATGGCAGAGAAGAGGAATGATAGAGTAATATGTTGTTACAAAATTCCACTGGGACAGAACATGTCAAGCTACAACTTCAAATTCTATTTGCATTTTAAAAGAAGTATACTCTAAAATAATTTCCCTTCCAACATTGTTAAGTTGAATTTATTTTATGTAGCCCCCAGGGGACACACACTTTTCTGTTAGTAATTGAACACATTTTCTTGTTCTAATGCCAAAGCCATTTCTTGAGCAAGTTGTTCCAAAATATCTATCAAAATTATTTTGAGATGTAAAAATATTGTGTCACCTGCTTCTAATTCCAAAAAAATTCAAGTTATATTTTATTTAAAATTTCCTGCCAAAATATTCACTTAAGAGAAAAATATAATTACTTAAAACTATTATCAAAGTTTATCATCTGAAAGAGTTTTAACTGGATCCGCAAGAGCATTGGAATGTTTCCATTTGTTGATGACATTTCCATTGTCTGAGATTCTAGAGCACCCACATTTGTAAAAAAAAAAAAAAAAATACATAATTCAAATTCTTTACATTGGACTGTGTCTTGCTATTTGAGAAACAGAGAATAATATTTTCAGATGAAAAACATCTTCAAAATTCACTCTCTTGGTTTTTTTTTTTTAATTTTAGAGACAGGAAAAACAAAGCCCAGAAATGTTCATTTTTTTCTCACACATTATATAGCACAATGAGAGTTCAATGAAAATATAAGTGAGGACATTTTTTTCTTTTTGAGTTGGAGTCTCACTCTGTCACCCAGACTGGAGTGGCCGCTCCCGGCCACCGCAGCCTCGACCTGTTAGGCTCCGGTGATCCTTCCGCCTCACCCTTCTGAGTAGCCAGAATTACAGGCATGCGCTACCATGCCCACTGATTTTTTGATTTATTGTAGAGATGAGGTCTTGCCAAGTTGCCCAGGTGTGTTTCGAACCTGCAGGCTCAGGCAATCCACTCACCTCAGCCTCCCAAAGCACGGGATTACAGGCTGAGTCACCGAGCCCAGCTAAGTGAGGACATTTTAACTGAATCTTGAAAGATTTCTTGCTGACCAAGAAGCCAATGTAGGAGAGTTAGAAGGACAAAAAGACTGAGACCCAGAGAAAAGGAGATAATTTCCGTCATTTATATAGTTAACTAGAGGCTAAATTAACATTGGAATCTACTGTAGACTTGCCCTAAGCCTCCTCTAGACCTCAAAAATTATCTCTGCATTTATTCTTTTCATATATTACTTTTACTCAAGGTCTCACCAGGCAGTTCTTCCACATTTCTGGGTTTCATTTCAGTATTGGAGATTTCTGGAGCCAACACACTCTCCCATGGCTAGTTAAAGTCCTTCCAAGTTGTAGAGGAGAGGCTGACTTCCCTGTAAGAAAGCCAGTGCTTGGCCCACCCTGCCTCAAACTATTCCTCTAAAGGATTACCTGAATCTTCTGAGAATGCTTATATTAGGCAGATATCTAAGACAGCATAGATGAATCTGCTTGTGCACCATTGGACAATTTCAGCAAGACTTGAGATGCAGGGATTCTTGAAATGATGCTCTATCTGAATTTTTTCAAATGACTGCTTTGGAAAATTTAAGTGAGGGTACATGGAAGGATGTGGGCCAGGTAAGGAGAAGAATGGAATGAAAGTATGTAGTGAGCATCTACTGAAATTCATTGAGCTGGCAGCTAATTAAGGTAGAGATATCATCCGGTCTTAGGTGCAAAATTTTAAAGTATGTCTGCAAGTCCTTTGACATTCCTCCCACAAAAAGAGTATATAATTCTTCACACCTTGAATCTGCATCAACATGAAATGACTCACTTCTAATGACTGGAACGCTATGTAAGTTCTATATAGTCTCTCTCTCTCTCTCTCTCTCTCTCTCTCTCTCTGTCTCTCTTATCTCTATCCCTCTTGTCCTTAGTTCTGTGGAACCCTGCACTCCACGTAAGTTTAGCTGCCCTGTACTTAAAATGCTTTAGTAATTACTTGGAGATAGAGAGGATGGCCCAAGGAGTCCCAGCTGCTCCATCTCAGAGCTATTCAAGTCCAGGTGTCAGCATGTGAATGAACAAGACTTCAGATAAGTGCAGCCCCTGGCCTTTGAGTTACTCTGGCTGATGGTTAAAAAGAGTAGAAAAAGCAATCCTCACAGGACACTGCTCAGAATGCAGACACATGAACAAGTAATGATATTTTGTTTAAGCCACCCAATGTTGAAGTGGTCTGTTCCTTAGCCTTAGTCCCTGGAATATTAACATTGGTGACTCAAGTGAGTCAGAAAATGGCAGCCTTTTCTTTCACAGAGCTATCTGGGGCAGCGCCAAGAGCCAAATCCTGGTTTTCCTTCCACCAAAGAATCTGCCTTTTTCACCATTCTACGTGAACCCATATGTTTCATTTCAGCTTCAAATTCATGATTTCCGATGTATCTAATGTGGTGTCTACCACAGTACAGTCTGAATGTATAACTAACAGATTTCTGTTGGCACTAACTGTCACAAAGCTGTTATTTGGATAGCAAGTGTCTGTGCAAAGAACCAGTAACACTGATATAATAGACAATATCAACCAATTGTGTATAGCATTTGTAGTTTAAATGAATCATAGCAATGATAGTTAGTCTCCAGACAATTTTATAAATACAGATACCATGCCCTTCAAGAAAAAGCAATCATATCTTTTCCTTTTAAGCCTGTGGCTGATATGACCAATAGAACATAGAAGATGTGATATTCTAGGACTTCTGAGCTTTGACCTCTGCTTCCTTTCTCTTGAAACTGTGAGTTTTCAGTAGTCGATTCAAGCTGTTATCACAAAATATCATAGACTGGGTGACTTAACAAACAGAAATTTATTTATCCTAGTTCTGGATGCTGAAAAATCTAAGGTTAAGACACTAGCAGATCCCATATCTGGTGAGAGCCCTTTTCCTGGCTTGCAGATGGCAGTCTTCTTGATTTATTTTCACATGGCAGACTAAGAGAGCTCTTCATTCCCTTAAAAGGGCTTTAATCCAATTCAGAGGGACCCACTCTCACGAACTAATTACCTCTCAAAGACCCCATCTCCAAATACTGTAGGCCCCACTTATACACGGTTTTGCTTTCTGTGGTTTCAGTTACCTGAGGTACAAATATATTTAGAGAGACAGAGAGAGAGACCATATAACTTTCATGACTATATATTATTATAATTGATTTCTTTGACAATTAGCTATTGTTTTAATCTCTTCTCATGCCTAATTTATTAATAAAGTTTTATCATAGGTATTTGGGTATAGAAAAACATCACAGTATATACAGGGTTGGGCACTATCTGTAGTTTCAAGCATCCACTGGGGTCTTGAAAGGTATCTCCCATGATAAGGGGAAACCACTGTATTATCACATTGGGAATTTAGGCTTTAACATATGAATTTGGGAGAGAACTAAGATTCAGTCCATAATAGCCACCATAGAAACTAGGCTGCCAAAGAATATGCCACATAACAATTCTACAGAGGATGACTGGCCTCGTGGGGAGGGAGGCCAAATGGAGGCACACAGAGGAGAGTTATTCAGCTCTAGGTAGCTACCATCTGCCTGGAATAGACAAAAGACCTCAAGTGAGGCCAGGAGAGAGAAAATCCAGCTGAGCCCTGGCCAACTCTTGGAATTATAAAATATGATATAATAGTTATCATTTTTAGCCTCTATATTTTTAGGGGGCTGTGTTCTTAGCAATGGCTAGCCAGAACAATGCCTATTATTGTTATTGTTTGCCATGCACAGAATAATAAGAACTATCAACTACTGGGAGATGCTGTGTTTGACAGAGTACTTGACATACTGTTTAATTAACAATAAATTCTGCAATAGGAACAATAGTTATTATTATCAAAATTCTATAGACGTGGAAACTGAGGTGTTGATAGGTCAGGTTTGTGGCCTGAGTTATAAAGTTAATAAGTAATAGGTTTTGCCTGTATACTCATGTTATTTGGAGTTCAGGATCTTCTTATATTAATCTCATTATTCCTCACAAAAATTACTCATGTGTTTGTGGTATAAACAGACCTACTGTACTGTCAGTCATATGAAAGTCTATCATATCTAGTTATACACAGTACCTGATACTTGGTTATGATAATAAATGGCTATGTTACTGGTTTATGCCCTTACTATGCTATACTTTGCATTGTTATTTTTAAGTTTACTTTTTCTACTTATTAAAAAAACAAAATGTAACCAGTCTCAGGCAGGTCCTTCAGGAGGTGTCCCAGAAGAAGGCATTGCTATCATAGGGGATGAGAGCTCCATGCATATGATTTTATCCTGAAGATCTTTCAGTGGGACACGATGTGGAGGCAGAAGACAGTGATATTAATGACTGTGACCTTGGGTGGGTGTATGCTAATGGATGTGTGTCTTAGCTTTTAGAAAAAGTTTTGAAAGAAAAAATGATTTTAAAATTAACAATATAAAAAAGCTTATAGTAAAGATATAGAGAAAAAATATTTTTGAACAGCTATACAACATGTGTTTTAAGCTAAGCGTTATTACAAGAGTCAACATGTTTAAAAATATTTAAAAGTTTATAAAGTGGAAAATTTATAGTAAGCTAAGTCAAATTTATTATTGAAAAGAGAAATGTATAGATTTTATAAATTTAGCATTTTGGAGAGGGGAGGGGCAAGATGGCCACCTAGAAGCAGCTGACTTGTGGCCTTTTTCGCTTTCTTTTCTTTCTTTTCTTTTTTTCTTTCTTTCTTTTTTTTTTTGAGAAAGCAGAATTTATTGAGAAGACAGAAAAACTCCCACAGTGAGAGGGGACCCAAAAGACTTGTCCTGATTTGTGTCTTTTTCAAAGAGCAATCCAAGAAAGAGAGATACCCCCAGCAGTTAGAGCAAGTTGAGATGGAGGACTCACCCCACAACCTGGATAGGAACAGTGGGATCCACAGAGAGTAGGGAGAAGAGTGAACTGGTAACCTGTTTTGGCACCAGGAAACCCTTGCCCCGTCCCCGCCTAGGTCACACAGAAAACAGAGTAGCTTCTGGATGTGAACTGGTGCTTCTGTCACAGACTGGGAGGGTCCCTTGAGCCTTGTGGGGACTCGATTCCTACCTGAGAAATGGTCTGGATATGGCACAACTGTGTGCTGCCAGAACCCATGTGGAGCTGGGAAGCTATTGGAGTTCTGAACACCTGCAGGTGAACCATCTCCCAAGAATTTGATCCCTGAAGGCTGCATTCTGCGTTCAGCTCCAAGGCTGGGAGGAAACGAGAAGCCCAACTGCTTTCATGTGCCCCAAGGGCAAATTGTGCCACTGCTGGCAGTTTCCACCTGTGGCAAACTCCAGTGAGACATTCTGTTGCTGTACAAACTTTTGAGTTCTGAATGCCAACAGCCTCTGGCAAGAGAAGGGGAGGCCGGAGGAACTCTACTACCCTGGCATTCCCTCTTCTTCCAAGTGAACACCTTTGTGCAACCAACAGCTTTGCCATTCCTGCAGCTTTGCCATAGCAACCGAGGGACCCCTCCTCCCTCCTAATTTCTACTGGGTGCACCGGCCAGTCAGACCCAGTGCATGGGCAAAAACTTGTTGCTGAATGAACCTTTGAATTCTGAGCTCAGATAGACTCTGACAAGGGAAGGGTAGCCGAGAGGAACCCTGTTATCCTGACAATCATTCTTTCCATATGTGAATTCTTTTGTACAACAGAGACAGCTTGCCCATCCATGCAGCATGACCACAGTGCCCAAAGATCCCTTCCTCCTCCTGTTTCCCACTGAGGTAGCCATTCCCATTCACAGGTGGGGAGCAGGAGAGCTGACCAGTCTGATCTAGCCCTCCTTGACCAGCGTCTCTTTGCCATCAACTCGAAAGCCCAAGGATGTGGGAACTTTGGGAGTTCGCATAGACCTGACATCTCCTAAGTTATTTGTGTACTTCTCTTCCCTGGGGCAAAAAAGGCCAAGCAGAAAGGCCACAGCCATCACCACAGTTGACTGTTTCCTGCAAGCACCAGCTCCTGGCCAGAGGTCAAAACTGGCACAGCATACTCCAACATTAGAGATAATAATACAATCCTTAAGAAAGAGACTAGAACAAAGCCTATGTCACCGCACATCACACAGACTAGTCATAGATCAAGGAATCAGAGACCTTCTCCAGAGGGTCCTCCAGAGACATGGTTGACCAACTCTTTTTAGAATTCAACTATTGTACCCAGACTTGATAAATGGATTCAGTAAAGTCTTGGGATACAAAATCAACAAACAAATCAGTAGCACTGCTATGCACCAATAGTGATGAAGCTGAGAATTAATTCCAGTCAATAACTCAATTCCATTCACAATAACTGTCAAAAATCTAAAATACCTAGGAATATATTTAACCAAGGAGGTGAAAGATCTCTACAAGAAAAACTACAAAACACTCATTAAAGAACTAGTAGAGGGTCTAAACAAATGGCTAAGCATCTCATGCCCATTGGAAGAAGTTAACATTGTTAAAATGATCATATTACCCAAAATAATCTACAGATTCAACACAATTCCTATAAAATTACCAACATCGTTTTTCAGAAAATTAAAAAAAATTCTAAAATTCAAATGAAACCAAAATGAGCCAAAAGAGCCAAAGCAATTCTAAGCAAAAAGAGCAAAACTGAGCTATCATATTACCTGACATTGAATTATACCACAAGGTTATCGAAACCAAAATAGCATGGTATTGATACAAGGGCAGACACATGGACCAATGGAATGGAATAAGAATCCAGAAATAAACACAAATATAAACAACTGATCTTCAACAAAGCAAACAAAACCATACATTTGGGAAAGGACACCCAATTCAACAAATGGTGCTGGGAGAACTTGATAGATAGATGCAGAAAAAAATAAAACTTGATTCCTATCTTTCACCATATATATATTCATTCAAAATGGCTTATAGACTTTAGTGTCAGGCCTGAAACCATAAAAATCCTAGAAGAAAACCTAGGAAAAACTCCTCTGGACGTTGATCTAGGCAAAAAAATTTTGGCTAAGACCCCCAATAGTAAATGCAACAAAAACAAAAATAAATAAGTGGGATTTAAACTAAAAAGCTTCTGCTAACAAAATAAATAATCAACAGGAAAAATAGGCAACCTAAGAATAAAAGAATATATTTGCCAACTATATATCTGACAAATAGCTAATATTCAGAATCTACAAATAACTCAAACAAATCAGCAAGGAAAAAGCAAATACGCCTATCAGAAAGTGGGCAAATGTTATGAACAGACATCTCTCAAAAGAAGACACACAAATGGCCAACAAATATATGAAAAGATGCTCAACATCACTCATCATCAGAGAAATGCAAATTAAAATCACAATGAGATGCCACCTCACACCAGTCTGAATGGTCAGTATTAAAAAATATAAAAAATACAATAGATGCTGCCACCCATATGGGAAAAAGGGAACATTTACATACTTTTGGTGGGAGCACAAACCAGTACAACCTCTATGAAATCGGTATGGAGATTCCTCATATAACTAAAAATAGATCTACTATTTGATCCAGCAATTTTACTACTTGGTATTTACCCAAAGGAACAGAGGTCATTATACAAAAAAGACACTTGTACTCATATGTTCATCACAGTACAATTCACAATGTCCATCTTCTGACCAGTGGATATTGGCAGTGTAGTATATATATATATATATATATATATTCCATGGAATACTATTCAGTCATGAAATGGAATGAAATAATTTATTTTGTGGCAAATGGAATGGAATTGGAGACCACATTCCTAAGTGCAGTAATGAAGGAACAGAAAACCAAATGCTACATGTTCTCACTTACAAGTGAGAGCTAAACTAAGGAGCTGCAAAGGCATGAAGGATGGCATAATGGACATTGAAGATTCAGAAGGGGATAGATTGGGGGAGGGTGGGGAAGAAAAATCCTCTATTAGGTCCAATGTGCATAGTTGGAGGAGGAGGGTACACTTAAAACCCAGACTTCTTTGCTGCTATACAATGCATCCATGCAATCAAAAATCATTTATACCCTTTAAAGCCATGGAAATAAAAATTTAAAAAAATAAAATATAAACAAATTTATTATGCCCTAAGTGTACAGTGTTTGCAAAGCCTACAGAAGTGTGAAGTAATGTCCTAGGCCTTCATATCTGCTCACCGCTCTCTCACTGACTCATCCAAAGGTGTTTCCAGTCTAGAAAGCTCTATTCATGGTAAGTGCCCCAAGCAAGTGTATCATTTTTATATTTTATATCATATTTTTACTGTATCTTTTCCATATTTAGATAAGTTTAGATATACAAACACAATTTTGTTACTACAGTACTCATATAGTAATATGCTGTACAAATTTATGGCCTAGGAGAAATAGGCTATATATTTAATCTAGGTGTGTAGTAGACTATGCCATCTAGGTTTGTGTAAGTACACTCTGATATTCACACAATGATGAAATTCCATAGGGACACATTTCTCAGAATGTATCCCCATAATTAAGAGATGCATGACTGTAATTGTAAGCTTTGCAGGCATTTGGGGAAGCAAGTTGTTTCAGAATACTGGTGCTTCCTGAAGGACTCATCAATTAAGTTTCACCAACATCCTATCAGAACTGAGAAGTTCTTGAGATGACTAGAGGCTTCTGGTATGGTAAAGAAGTTTAAGGATTTTGAATGACTCGAGTTATCTGAACAACAAATTGAATTGGCTAAATTTCTAATTATAAAGCTGCCACCCAAAGATGAAGGCTTCTGAGTTTTCAGAGATTCATCTAGAATTTAGAGGCACATTACTCAGAATGAATTCAGTGCTTGGGGGAAAAAAATAAAATAGGAGCTCAACATTCCATAGTTAATTAAGTGGAATTAGACATCACTATGGGAAGACTTCCAATGTGACCTGCCAAGCTCTAGTAATAGCATTGGACTTAGCATTGTTCCATACTTTAAAAAAGTGTGGAACATGAGTTATTCTTTCCCTTTCTGCTGTGTCTTGACTTACAGAAATAATCCACCTGTCCTGTGAAGCTTCATCTTGAAATCCTAAGCACCTTGTTTATATATCCATTTCTGAAGAGACTAACTTCTAAAAATTAAATTGAGAAAAAAAATTTGTGAGAACAATTACTATTTTAAGGGAAACTTTCTTTTCATTTTTGCTTTATTTCAAAAAAGTATTAATTTTTACAAAGTCCCAGGAACATTTTTTTAAAAATCAGTGGTATATACAACAAATAATTTCATCCTTTAAAAAGCTTAGAATTTTTGTTGTTGTTACTTCAAAAGTAATATTCTCTGAACTCTTAGTTACTCCACATTTGGATAAATATTTGTCAGTCATAATATTTTCTATTCTGTGCGTAAGATCAAATAAGGCTCAAGAAAAAAAAACATTAGTTTATGCATTTGCACAATTTCAGTATCATAGATTGCTACAAAATAGATCTTGGAGATAACTACCTCATAACAAAACCAAGTGAATTGCTCAAAGATGTCAAAGGTCCTGGTATCTTATAGAACCCAAGACTTCTAAAATGCAATTCAGCATTCTTTATTGTCAAATTTCCCCAAACTTTGATAGAGTGAGATGTTAACTGTGTTATTAATGCATCAAATGATTATTACAAGTTATTGTAGAATGGTTAGGATCACTTTGAAATCAGTAGTTTATGTTCTATTACTAGATATTGATCATAACCTCTCTCTACTGGTGGCATAATCTTGAACAAAATTATGCATTTCTAGGACTCTCTGCATTCTCATTTTAAAAATAGGGAGATAAATTTAGACTGTCTGGCATCTTGGAATTACTTAATAAATGGTAACTATCAATTAACTGCTTTTCCTTCTTGGACATCCATTTTAACAGATACTTGAAAGTCCTTTTTTCCTTGACAACTCTCAGTTATAACATAAAACAGTACTCTTGTGGTTCTGAATGTCTGTTTTCTGGCACAAATGATTATAAATAGATGTTTGGTGAATTAAAGTTATTTTGCAAAACAAAGGACTCACACACACAAAAGGAGACATTTATGCCTCTGTATGTTTCAAAATATATTTTCAATACTGGCAGTCATTACTAATTTGGACTACAAAGGAAGACTGAGAAAAGTTATGAGAAATAATTTAATTCACAAAGCAGTAGATAGCCAAGGACAACTCAACATTTCCTAAGGTTCTCAGGTCAATGCCAAAGAACTTTGTTTGTCCAGATACTCTGGTTTTCTGCTTTTTGGAAAATTGACCCTGGTTCTCTGTTGTATCTTTTAAAGTTGCATATGGGAGTCAGCTTTGTAGTCCAATGTGGCTGTAGCATTTACAGCATTCGTGAGTTTGTCTCTTCACTCCATGTGGGTGAAAATACCTTTATCCCAAGTTTATCAAATTAGCCATGCCAAGTCATCTGCTCCAAATAATTTATTTTCCAATGTTAGAAAAAGAACTTGACTCTAAATATTTATCTTCTATAAATAAGTTTGTTTGATTTTTAGCAAATTAACTTTATTATTGGTATGCCATAAAATGTGGTATTTGCCACATTTTGTATGTACGTATCTAGGTAGATATCTGTTCCCATACTTGTAGTTAACTAGGAAGATTGCAACTGCTTTACATTTATGTGGTGATTGTTCAAATTGTAGCATGGTGGTTAGAAGTACAGGATGTAGAGATAAAATACCTAGGCTCAAACCCTCAAATATTATTTTATCTGATGTGTGACCTTTACCTACTTACTTGATCTTTTCTTAGCCTCAATTTCCTTATCTATAAAATGTGGGTAATTATTGCTCTCAGGTTTAGAGTTTTTATTAAGAGGAAATGTATAGGGTCTAGTTCTCAGAAGACTCTCAATATATGTTGTTTATTATTATTGCTGTTACTAGTATTATACTAACTATTTGACAAACATCTTCAGATTATTAGTCACAGAGAACAAAACCAGTAATTTATAAAAGATCTGTACCTTGAACATTGACTATGTCCCTGGCCCAATATTAAGACTGCTATCTCATTTTTGTTTTCATTTAGACTCAAGGGGTACATGTGCAGATTTGTTACATGAGTATATTGTGTGATGTGGAAGTTTGGACTTCTATTAAGCCTGTCACTTAAGTGGTGAGTATGATAAGGACTGTTATTTCTTTTCTCTTTAAACATTATCAAGTAGGGATCTGATGGATTCCATCTCAGAGCCTTGTGGAAGTTAAAGAAATACGGTCAAGCAAAATATTAATAATAATAATAATAATTGCAAAATATTGACAACTTTCACTTCAATTTTTAAAATATGTGAGAGATTCAATTATGTTTTCTACAGAAACACATCATTTTTTCCTCTTTTTGAAAATATATTTTCATCACACACTACCATGACCTGTACCATCTTTTTTCCATAAGCCTCAATTTTCTCCTCAGAACCAAGCCTCACATTGCCTTTTCCTGCTAGTACCCATTCCCCTTTCTGTATTTCTAAATGTAGATCTACTTTGCCTTTTTATCAGCATGAAGGAATGTTATTTCTTGTGGAGGTATAGTGACAGGAGATGAAGGGAATGAGCATAGATATGGAAATCACTCCATTCTCTTTGGCATTTGGAGGAAACACGTCAAAAATGAGCAAATTTTCTCCAGTCACATCTAGTTTATCCTCTTAACCCATCTATGAAGCAGGTATTATTAGCACTATTTTATTGATGAGGACTTTGTAATTCCATAAAACTTTCATCTATTAAGCCATATAGCTGGATTTCAAGCCCTGATTTGTATCCTTTTCAAAATCAATGTTTTATTTTGTTTTGTTTTACTGGACTATTTCACATGACTATTACCCAAACCAGGATACATACATTTTGAGACAAAAAAACATATGCTATAAAAAGTATTTGAAGATAAGTCTCATGTAGTTCCAGTTGAGGTACAGAATTTTTTATGCATAGTCTGCCTGGAGGCAGTCTCACCTCTGGCCTGAGGTCTCTGCCTAATCATTCTATTCCTGCTTCTTAGGACGTCAGGTTTGCAAGGTTGGGCCATGCTTCATTTCCTTGGTTCATCTGTAACACCATCCCGTTATAGTTAGGGTAACTATTATTCCCATATTCTCCTTCCTCAATTGTAACTTAGTTCTTATGTTTCTGTGGCAAACACTGCTTGTTTCATATATCACATGCATACTTCTTTTCATTTTTAAACATATCTAGGCCAGCAATGCACCATTAAAAAACATCACAATCGCTTCTTTCTCCTAATTCTGATTCTAGGTCTCTACCTCTGTCTTCCCTCCTTTCTAGGCAGAAGTCATTTCATGACTTTGCTTAAAAACCTTACTCTACCTTCCGATCTTTCTTATTCATAAATGATGGATGAGATTTATTTCTACACAAATGGTTTCACAACTTGGCCTGGTGTTATGAAACTTACACCTTACCATTTTTCTTTTACTTTATCAAGATGCACTTTTGACTCAGAAAACCTTTGTACTTGCTGTTCTCTCTGCCTAAAACACCCTTATCACAAATGGCATCTTAACTCACTGCCTTATTTTGTTCTGTACAGAGGTTAGAGCAAATATCCCCAAAACGCTAAGCATTATTCTGACAATCTTATCTAAAATAACAAACTACATCTCTTTATCCTCCCTCTTTCCCTGTTTTCGTATCCAGATTATTATTTGTTTTGATAGCATAAATCACAGGAATTAGTATATTTTAATGTATCATCTGTGTCAAATATAAACTCTAGGAGAGAAGTGTTTTGCATATTTTATACACTCAATAAAAATTAACTGAATAAATGGTTTAAGGAATGAACAATACAAAGTTCTGCTTTATATTTGGACATATGTTTAATCACTGGAGCACAAGTTGGGGGGAAGAAATCTGCTTCCTTGGAATTTCATGTGAAAGACATTCTGATAATTCTTTGTCAATTGCCCAGCACTAACAATGCCGTTACTCAGGCACCATTCATCAGTCAGCATTCCGCATACACTAAGAGGTGGGAGACAGCCTTTTACGGCTGACAAACAGCTCCCTCTGCACTGCTCCACTGCGCTGCCTTCTATCACCCAGTAGAATCCCTGCCCACAAATGACAGACTCTCAATTTCAGTCCAGAGGCATGGGACAGGTAAAAAAAAGCTCTGTCTTGCTCTTTCACGAGATAAGGAGGATTCCCCTGAGTCTTCTGGTTTAAGATTTATGATTACAAATCTGAGAAATCATCCAAGAAAAATGTGGTTTGTTTCTCTCTCTTGCCAAAGATTTTACCCCTCCAACTTCCATAAATATCTGAAGGCTGCACCAGCTTATCCCTGCAAGAATCGTGTAGAAATATTTCAGCATCTTCATCATCCCCCGGCTGCTTCTCACGTTCACTTCTTTTCTTCCTGATATAAAGCAGGGTTATATACACACACACTCACAAGCAAACACACAGACAGATACTGTCATTATTTATTTTTCTGGTAGTTTTGGACATGCTTTGCATGAGCAATTTCAACTGTGAACTCTAACCTGCTTATCCAGGCAGTGCATTTCAGGTTTCAGCAGAAAGGTTTTTTAATGAAACCATCATCTTAAGAAAGCAAGTGATGGTGTTTTATTCAAACATATCTAGTTCTTAAAAGGTTACATAAATAACCTAAGACAAGATCACATTCAATTCTGTTTTTCTTTCTGCAATTGTACTTCCCCCTCCCCCCATTTTTCCCCTCTCGTGTGGGGCCATGCCATCAGGAGATTCATGGATTAAAGCAGAAAATTTGGAAATGGGCCAAACATATTGCGTTTCCATTCCAGTTTTCTAACCCTTTCAGAGCAAACCAGTGAACATATCATTTTATGATATGAATATTTGATCTCAAAAGCTAACAATTATTATTTTAATGTTTGGCAAATATATTCAAATCATACAACTTCCACAGACAAATTTGATATTGTGTCAAAAAATAAAAAAAACTCCACCCTTCTTAATAATAGAATGTCAATACTTTCATTTCAATTTCCTGTACTAAAGATACTTGAATATTGAGATCCTCAAGACAAACATAAATGGTAACTAAGTTTTGGAAAAGGAAACCAGACATACAAGATATTTTAAGTGTTTTTCTAATCTTATTCTTATAGTATTTCAGAATTAGTGCACTGAGTTAATGTATAATAAGGTAAAGAAAGTTCAGGCATGTGAGCTGATTTTTTTAGTGGTACCCAACTGGCACATACAAGAGCTATGCTTAAAGATGGGTCTGCCTCCAACCTATGTGCTTGAGAAAACAGGCTCTGTGGAAGCTCTGACTTGGAGCTCAAAATACTTTGTAATGCCTGGATCTTTGGTGTTTTAGAATGTGAGATCTGGGGAGCATTAAAGGAAATCTTTGAATAAGATATAAAAGTTTAAGTGGATTTTAAAGAAAAAGTAATCTTAAAACAAGGATAAAGACAATAAAGGCAGAAGAGAGAAGGGAAGTAAATACTCATAAGAGAAAGGACATGTGGAATTGATAGACAAAGCCTAGATCAATTAGAGTCACACTTTTGTGAAAG
The DNA here is from genome assembly GCF_000164805.1 of Carlito syrichta. Taxonomy (NCBI): domain Eukaryota; kingdom Metazoa; phylum Chordata; class Mammalia; order Primates; family Tarsiidae; genus Carlito; species Carlito syrichta. The sequence goes on along the minus strand of NW_007233175.1, from coordinate 753,673 downwards.
CCAATCTTATGATTGGAGATAGTATTATGAGATGGGGATTCTGGTAAATAGGCTATGAGCATTCTGCAAATATAGGGAAGACCCTGAAGATTTTGTGTAGAGAGTGGTATGTGCAAAATGGAGGGTTAAGATTATTCATATTACAGTGGAACATGAGCAAATGAAAAGGGAAAGAATGGAGATAAAAGTGCAATTAGAAACTCATCACAATAGACTAGACCAGATGGTTGCAGTTAATGCAGCTTTGTGGAGAAGGCCTAAACAATCACGAGTGGCATATTTTACATATCACATTAAAAAATTATGTGCCCTGAAGTTTTGTTACCATGGATGCATTCACTCTTTTTTACTGTTTAGTGAGCACTTCCCCCACTGTCAGGAGTTTGGCATACATAATGGACAGATATAATCCCCAACCTCGAAAAACTTGATGTCTAAGTAAGAAAGATAAGCAAGTAACCTGGCAGTGGCAATATACTGTGCTTATTACGACAAAGGTGCCAAATACAGGGAGCAACTGGGACATACAGAAATTAATTACAATTACCATTGCAGTATAATGAATTTTTAATGCATAGGTTATTTGAGACTGTTTAGAACTAGATTTTAGGGTTAATTTTAGTTTGCAAGTGTTTGGTAAACGAATAATTATGGGAAAAAATGGAATGCTTATGAGAAACAAAAGCAGGGATCCAGCTGCACTGGATAACCAAACACTCCCGAAGTTTGGTGACAACTGTGGAAAACACAGTGGGCTTCGGCATAGGTGTAAAATCCTACCTGCTTCCAAACAACAGTTATGGAGAAACCCTTGGTAGTATGTGGAAGAACGAACCATCACAGTTGTACTTTAGAAGCAAAAAATAAGTATTGAGGGGTACCAATATTTTCATGGTGTATTAAATGTTTTGATAATGAAATAGGTATTTCAAAGTAAATTAATGATTAAAGCATCCCAGATTTGACATCTAAATTTACAGTGAAAAAAATATAGAACTCTATGGCTTTATTTTTCTTAGGATAAATACATGAATTTGTTAGGAGTGAATGAATAACTACTGAGTGAGTTGAAAATGAGAGCAGGAGGTAGCATATCACCTGGCAAAAAACATTACGAATACCAGACTAAATGGATATATCAGAAATCTCATCCTTACTACAGTGGTATTATGGATGACCTTGGAAACAAGTAATGTTTTCATACTAGCTAACATCTATGAAGTCTCTTGTTCTCTTCCTCTTCTTTTGACTCTCTCCCTGTAACACATCTACTTACTGCCACATCTGCCTACCCTCAAGCCTTCCTCTTCTCATTACCTATCTGTTAAAATTGTTATGAAGACAGCATAGTCAAACCCCTCAAAACATAGACTTTAGAGTCAAAGTTTCCTTGAATTCCAAAACCATTCAATATCTGAGATGACTTCCTTTGTCATGTCTTCCAGTTAAAGTTTCTTCGTTCATAAAGTGAGCATAACAATGTGTTGCCTACTTACTAAAGTAGTTTCAGGAATAAAGGTGATGTGGTATATATAGTGTTTAACACAGTGCTCAGCATATGGTAAGGAATCAATCATGTTTTTTATTATTATTATGTACTAACACTTAACATTTATTTCTCAGTTTAATGTTTCATATGTTTTTTCAGTTGTATTATAATTATCTATAATATTAAAGGGCACTAGAAAACCTCCCTCATATTTATAAAGCTCTGCAATTCAATAATATGGTTATGCATTAAGTTATTGCACTCCTCTGAACTGTGCAGAAAAACAGGGTGAGCTTTTCACTTCCACACTGAAAACTTTTAAGCTAGAAATATGCTCACATAGACACACAAGCACACACACCTTAAGACAATCATGTCTTATGGAAGAGGAATGTGATGTCCACATTTCATTTTTATATCTTATTCTCGTGGTGGGAATGACTTATTGGTGTCTAATTGGTAAGACATCCCAGGAACCCAGCACTGGCAAAGGAAGGAAGCTAGTCTCATGATCTGTGTAATATGGCCTGGTTTGGAGTTATCTACACAATCTGCTACTTAGTTTTCTTGCCCTGCCTTTCATAAGGTTCTGCCCATTTCTTATGTGGGTGGAAAGCATAGAGGAAAGACCAGCAGAAAAGGGAATTACTATCTGAGTTATAGTATCATATGCATTCATCTTTTTCTCTTTTTATAGAATACCTTAGATGAAATCTGTATCAAGAGTATAAAGAAGCCCAAAGAGCATCAAAATGATTAATCCTATAAAATAATGAAGTATTTATGTGTAACATCCAAGATGAACTGCTTGCATATGTCCCACTTTATAGCAAATACTATCATATTTTCATTAGGGATCAAAATAGTCTGGTATTCACTTGAAAACATAGCAATGAAGCTTTTATATCTAATGAAAAGACAAAATAAAATTTTAAAATTATTAACAGTACTAGATAAGAGTACATCTAGCTATTTCCTAGTTCAAGGACAGGTTTTCCTCATAAAATGTTTAGATTCAGCACTCTCCTTTGAGATTGTAGAAGAATTTAAATGTAAAAGCAGTGACTGGCTTCATTTTAGTGGGATTTCTACTCCTGCGAGTATATGATGAAAGGTATGGATCCTTCCATAGGAAGATATACATATGCATTTATGTTAAAATATTTCAGAGTTTAATGTCCTTATTTTTCCACTTTCGAAAGTGCTCTTAAGAACCTCTGCTTTGTAAGAATAATATTGTCTTCCAAAATTAAATGTGTCCCAGGAAATCTGGATTTTTATTTCTCACTCTATTGCATAAAACAATCAAGAGAACTTGTGGAGTTTTTAAAATGATGGCTTTTTAGAAGCAGACTTAATATAGCTTACTAATTCAGAAGAGAATATACCCAACGAAGTCATTTTGAAGGATAAAGATCGTTCACTGAAAATTCCTTTTGTTTCCTCTTAGAAATGCACACTATATCCCTGTGCAAGTTTTGTAGAGATAAGATTGAGACAGGTCAGAGGTTGTAAAAAAGAAAACAGACTTTGATATTAATTTTATATAAAACCCAGTAATGGGTCAGGCTCAAACATAACAAAACATGGGAAATTCACAATAGGAAAAGTTGGCCAAAATAAACAAGGCCCTACTCCTTTCTTCTGACTCCTTTGCAAGCCGTGGTTGAGTTATTAATATCATGGTCAGCTGAACAGAAATTCTCAGGATAAGAACCATTCTAAGATGGCATGCCAGAGCTACAAATCTACAGCCTGATTAAACCAAATAAGCCATTGAACTGGTGAGGCTGACACCTGTTTTTATTTTTTATTTCTTTTTGTCATTGTTGTTTTGTGCCACCGTATTTCTTATTGTCTTCATTCCAAATCTCAATGTCACAAGCCAAGATCGGGTTTCTTTCTAGAGGGCACTGAGTATTTACAGGTGGCTTTACCACCTGTGACCATAGAGATCCAGTCAAAACCATGTTCTCTATGGATTGCCTGACTGGGGGGATTTAGATAAATAAGAAAGGATGACTCAGAATCAGGAGAGGAAGCAAAACTGTTTTGAAGGTGGGGAGAGCAAGGAGGGGACAGTGGTGAGTGATGGCAAATGATACATATGAGTGACTGTCTTCTGCTGCCAGCTTCCTGCCTCTCTTACCTCCTCATTCCATTCTGTGATGGTTGGTTGTTGAGATAAAGGCATTTCACTTTAAATTGCATAGTACTACGAAGAACAAATGATCAAAACCTGGGATCTGTACGCTTTTACTTTCCTTTTAATTCTCAAGATGGCTTCTGCTTCTATTTCTGACTGAATCTTTCTCCTGGGCTTTACATTTAATACTTCCTGTCAGAAGGCATTTCCTATGTTTTCCTTCTTGGGTATGATATAGACATGTAAAAAGGGAACCAAAAAATGCATTGGGTCCTCATGCTAAAAATTCAGCCACAATTGCTATCTATTAATTTTTAAACAGTTTGTTGTATGCCGTATACTGTGGTAATTATTTTACATTGATAATTTGTAATCACCGCAAGAATTCTTAAAATGACTTTATGATATGCATTTTGGGTTAAAGAGACTGAGACAAAGATATAACATGATGTGAAATTTTCAATTCATGAAAGAGGAGGAAAATAACTCCCAAGAGGACCAGATAGTTTAATAATAAATAAAAGTTCATTTGAAAGGACCACGTGGTCTATGCCATGACTCTCCCAAGTGCTTTGTGTATATGAACACTTTTATCATCACCAGAATTATATCAGGTTTACCCATGGGTTAGTGGAATTATAACAGAGAACTCAAAGTCAAGTTGATAGCAAGTGTGATTGTTAATTTTAGCTGTCAACTTGACTAGACTATAGTGCCAAGGTTTTTGGTAAAACATCAGTCTAGATGTTGCTGTGAAGATATTTTTTAGATGTGATTAGCATTCCAATTAGTAGACTCAGAAAAGTAGATGCATTCCATAATGTGGGTAAAACTCAACCTACCAATTGAAGGACTTAAGAGCAAAGATTGAGATTTTCTGTTGTAATTCTCAAGTCAGCAACATGAAAACCTAGCTTAAATGCCAGTCTGCTGCCCTAAAGAATTTGGACTCAAAGCTCCAACATTGTCTCTTACTTGTATTCTTAGTCTTCCCTATAAATTTCTGTGTTGTTAGCTCCCACAGTTGTGGGAAACCAATTCCTTAAAATAATCTCTTTCTCTCCTTTTCTCTCTCTCTCTCTCTCTCTCCCTCATACCCTTTTTTGTTTCTCCCCACACCGTACTCTATATACAGCTATCGTTCAGATTCAAACAGCATCTGGAATATAATCCTTCAGCAAATGTGATTATTATAATGATTGTGGCAACGGACACTCACTTTTCAATAAAATGTCCACTTCCTTGTTTATAGTATATTATTTTCACTAGGAAGAGGATTCCCAGTTCGGAACTTTGCTTAGACACGCTTTTTGCACATAGGTGGGGTAGGGTGACAATCTTACCCAAGAAATGCAAGTACTGTTTTCAGAGGATCCAAGGTCATAGAGAAAGGTGGAAACACAAAATGAAATAAGACTTTACTTGTGACATTTTGCAGGGAAAAAAGCCTGCTACCAGTAATGCTTATCTTGGACTGTCATATTAACAAAAAATAAATATTTAATGAATTGAGCAACTGAAATTTTGACGTTTATTTGTCAGAGTTAGCAACTTAATAAAATAAAATGATAATAGTGATAAATATTATGATAACAATGATAATGTTTATCAAGTAGTAGAGTTGATGTAACCACCTAGGTAGATAGATCTTGCACTCTAATATAATCTATCACCTATTAGCTTTTGTTACAGTAACAAACAGCCCTAATATTTCAATTGTTTCAAAACTATATTTCTTGTCCAACTACATAAGAATAGCAGTCTGCTGTTACAAGGTTGACCTTAGCTCTACAAATCTTGTTTCAGAAGCAAGGCTAAAATAGTAGCTGCTCTCTGATACATCATTTTGTTATGGCAAAGTTCAAGAACAAGAGACAGATACAGTACATTTAAAGTTCTGTCTCAGGCAGAGTGAGACTCAAACTCAAAAAAAAAAAATTAAAATAAAGCTTTGTCTTGCATGTGGTATACGGTATGTCTGTTCATACTTAGTTTTCCAAAGGAAATCACAGGTCAAAGCCCAAAGGCAATCAGGTAGAAAAGTATATTCTATTTATGGGAAAACATGACAAGTGCAAGGAAGAAATAAACGGTTATAAACCAATAATACAATCTACTACATTTTGGGATACATGTATTACATTTTATCAGTTGATAAGGAAGATTTTGAATAGCATCATATGTGTCTTCTAAAGCTCCTTAAGTAATAGAGTGATCAATTGACATTAAGAAAAGGCAACCTATGACCAGGCTCGGTGGCTCAGCCTGTAATCCCAGCACTTTAGGAGGCCAAGGCCAGTGGCCTTGTTGCCTGAGCCCATGGGTTTAAGACCCACCCGGTCAACTTGGCGAGACCTCGTCTCTACAGTAAATCAAAAATTTTAGCCAGGCATGGTAGTGCACACCTGTAGTTCCAGCTACTTGGAAGGCTGAGGTGGAAGGATCACCTGAGCCCAGCAGGTCAAGGCTGCGGTGGCCGGGAATGTGCCACTGCACTACAGTCTTGGCGAGAGTGAGGCTCCAACTCAAAAAAAAAGAGAGAGAGAGAGAAAAGAAAAGGCAACCTAGGTCCTAAACTACAAGGAAGATTCATTATGAAGACAACATTATAAAATGGGATATTGGGAAGGGTACATTTAAGACTGCATGTGATCATCCTGATACAAATGTACGTGTTTTGTACTTGTGCAAAACATTCATAAAAAACACCAAGACTTAATTTTAAATCTCTAGATTTGTCAGTCCCACATGATGTTAAATTAAGTTATTGAAAATTCACTGAGTAAATAAAAGATATGGTATTGAATGTTCTAACTGAGATATTTGTGCTAATCACTCCCACCACACCTATAACCCTCAACCAAGACTCTTTTCCTCTTTCTTCTTTTTATAATATCTGGTTGGAAGAACACACTTATCTTCTTTGAAAACCACTTGGTGAGCATGGCCACCATGTTTGAAGTCAATCATATAATTTAATTTATCTGGCTGTTTTCAAAATTCCTAACTGTTTGATGAAATTCCATCTGACATTTACTTTGCTTTCTCTTTAAGCTAGAGGAGTGTGTGTGTGTGTGTGTGTGTGTGTGTGTGTGTGTGTGTGTGTGTGTGTGAGAGAGAGAGAGAGAGAGAGAGAGAGAGAGAGAGAGAGAGAGAGAGATCCTCTGTCTGAAGCTTCATTTATCCAAAATCTAAACAATTTTGTTAACCTGTTGGCAACTGATTTTTCACTTATTACTCAGATATTATGATCTTATATAGAAGACATTGTATAAAAAATAAAGTCACCTGGATATTAGACAGTTAGCAGTATTAAAAACAAATAGTTAACAAGTTTTAATTGGTTCACTTACATTCATGGTGGGCAAGAATACACAGATTCTGCATTAAGTTTAAAAAATGCATACAGATTACATAATCTTCATCCTCATAGCCACATATTAATGTAAGTGCTATTATTCCAGTCTATTTATGAGGGTTACATATACTAAATGATGGTAACATGTGTATATATCAAATACAATCCATTGCTTTCTAGACCCACCAGAGTTAATTTTATTTCATAGAAGAAATTATATTTACTTCTGTGAGTCTTTTAAGCACTACTTTATGTTATTAGTCTGATTAGATGCAAAATGATAGTGATAATAGACATGATCTATATACTCTGACAGTTGATTGTATAATGTCTATGATGTTAAGATGGATATATTTATCATGGCATATCAAGCAATTTAAACAGATCTGAAATCCTGGCAGGTGACACTATTAATGACTTAAAATAAAATATTATATTGTAGTTTAAAATATATACAGTGTAGCCTTTATTTTCAGGCCAATGGCTTAAAGAGAGATTAAGCAATTTGATGTGTTTTTAAGAAGAAAAATCAATTGACCTCACTCTGGATTTTTATTGTTATAGTAAATTGTCGGGCAAAATGGGTGAGGTGCCATTTTAATATTTTGGATGTTGGAATATGTTATAAGTACTTAATTCTAGAATTTAAAGCAATAAACTCTCATAATTCATTAAAGGTATTTATAAGACAAGATTGCAACATGTTTCCATGTTCAGCAGCTGCATGGGAGAAAACAAAAATATGAAAGAAGAAAATGAAATTTAAATAAATAGTATGTTCTAAATAATAATAAGATAATGTGATTTCAAACATATAATTAAGTTAATACTGTAAATAATCGTGAAAAATTGGAAGAATGGTAAACATTCAAAAACAGGGAAGGGTTACTCAAATTTTAACACATCTATAAAATTTGACATTAGAAAGTTATAAATATAACAACAAATTGTATAAATACTGCAATTCTAGCTATCCAAATATAGAGAAGATAATGGTAAAAGAGAACTAAAACATCAATGCTAACATTATATGCTTTTGAGACATAGGAACATTTACTTCTTTTGTTTAAAAAAATTAATATTTCTAAACAGTTTTCAAATATTAATTTATTTAATCCATCAAATAACTATGTAGTAGAGTACATATGCCTTAGTTTACTATCGTTGTGTCATAAGTTACTACAAGGCTTGGAACACACTTGTAATTGCATAGTTTCTGTTGGTCAGAAATCCAGACATGGCTTTGATGAGCTTTCTACTCAGGGTCTCACAAAGCTGTAATTATACTTTGACAGGGCTGCATTCTCATCTGGGGGTCTGATGAGGAAAGTATCTGCTTCTAAACGTATTAAGATTGTGGGCAGAATTCATTTCCTGTGGCTTCATGACTGAAGACCTTGGCTTATACTGTTAATTGGGGACTATCCTCAGCTCCTACTGGCTTCCTGCAGTTCCGTGCTTCATACCCTTCTCCATGGGCCATTCACAACACAGCCGTTTGCATTCTTAAGGACAGTAGGAAATCTTTCTTAACTACAGTCTACTAAGACAGAGACCTATATAATGTAAGTAGTCATGGGAATAACAGTCCATTCCCTTTGCCATATAATATAGTATAATAAATGGAATGGCATCCCATAATTTTAATGCATTCTATTGATTGAAAGCAATCCACAGGTTCTGCCTGGACTCAAGGAGAGGGAATTCTATAAGAACATGATTCATTGGAGGTCATCTTAGTTTGCATCTTCCATTCATCATTTTTAAATTATTTGACATATGAGAGAATTGAGGCTCAGAGAGATAAGTATCTTGCCAATGATCAAAAGTTAATACCTAAAAAGTTGAAATTTGAACTCAAGCAGTATGAACCACTATGCTACATCTCTTGGAGTAATCTTATTTTTTCTAACATTCAGTATCTACTTGACACATATCTATTGAAAAGCTCTAATGTGTTAGGCACTATGATTAACATTAGCAATACTGTTGCAGAAGATATATAGTCTTTGTCCTCAGAGAGGTTGTTGTCATCTAGTAGAGATATGTTATGCCCAGGAAGGAGGCCAATACAATATAGTATGAAAATGACTGAAGAAGTGTGAGGTGCTGTGGAGTCCTAGAGAATGGACACTTAATCTAGAATTGTACAGTCAGAGGAAATTTCCAGAAAGATGGGTAGGGAGTAAAAAGAGGGTGTTCTTGAAAGGAAGAGGTATCAGGTGGGTGTAGTGCTTCAGAAGATAGTGGAGCAATGCTCAGAGGTCCTGTAGTGATGGAGAATATCATTCTGGTAAGTAATTAAGTGCTTGCACAGCTTTGGTCAAAGAGGGTGAGGCAGTTAGGGAACCGTATAGTTGGAAGATACAAAAGTCCTGAATTGGAAAAGGGCTTGTTAAAGAGCTTGGCTTTATATTTAGATGGTAGAAAGTCACTGAAGAACAATATTTTCTCAGTTGTGTAGGCATTTTCCTGGCCAAAGAAAGGAAGATAATTAGAAGCTGGGAGTCCATCTAGAATATGGTTGGTATAATCCAGATAAGAAATAATTCCTATTTCTATGGATTGTACAGAAGTCAATACATTTAGGGACTACTTTTATGCTTATGTTTTCTTCTTTACATTTTTTGGTAAAATTTCAAAATTCCTTTAATAAGAATACTTCACTTTTAACACCAAGGATATGTTTGTCCAGTAAAGAATGAAAAAAGCAGATATTCTCCCCAAACATGATACTCTACTAATTTTCCTATTAAAGCTATGTGTATTCACTCAGAGGAATAGTTTTTCAACCAGCTGATAATCTACACACTTATGCATCTTTTTCTGAGAAGTTTAGAGTTTCATAATGAAAACCTACTTCATTCATTCTAACAGTCTTTCTGCGAGATGTATCTATCCAGAATTTGCTTTCTATCTTATCACTAGGAAATTGGAAGACCTAAGAACATATCTGGTTCATTAGGGCCACATGTTATGTGAATGCTGAAATATTACAGGAGCAAGTTGAAGAGATTATTTTTCATCAAATGATACTGTCATAGCACCTTTAAAAAATGGTAAGCGACTTGCTGTGAGTTTCAGAATTGTCCCATCTCTAGAAGGTAAAAGAATTACAGTGTAAAAAGCCAGGTAGAGCATCAGCAGTCTTATATTTAGGAGCTTTTGCCACATTGCTACCATCTCTAAAGTCCTATTGGACAGCCTTGGTATATACATCTTCCTCAAGTTCTACAACACCACGGCTAAAGTTTAAATTTCTTGTCCCAAACAGCACTAAGACGTAGGTGTACCTGGTATCCCTTGTTTGTTCGAAAAACTGCCCAGTCCATCATACTGTACCTACGATCAGACTTTTATTAGGAAGCACTACTCAGTACAGTAGGCTGAATAGTGGCCACTCAAAGATATCTAGTTCTAATCTAGGAACTTGTAAATGTTGCCTTATTTTGGAACAGTGTAATAGCAGATACAATTAAGTTAAGGATGTTGAGATAAGATTACCCTTGACTATGCAGATGGACCCTAAATGATACCACAGATGCACTTATGAGAGACTAAAGATAGAACACAGAGACACAGAAAATAAGGTGGCGTGAAAATGAAAATAAGGTGGCATGAAGATAGAGCTCAGAGACAAGCAACTACAAGTCAAGGAATGCAAAGAGCTGACACAAGCTAGAAGAGGCAAGGAATGGATTCCACCCTAGAGCCTTCAGAGGGATGCAGCCCTGATGACATCTTGATTTTAAACTCTAACCCATATAACTGTAAAATAATAAATTTATGTTGTTTTAAGCCACTCTGTGATAATTTGCTATGTTGGCCCTGGGAAAGTAATACAGAAGGGATATAATAAGGTTAGGATATGGTTTGAATAACTTAGGAAAGATCTTCATTCTCTGAATGAATAGCATTTCATAGACAACCAGAATGAATAAGCACTTGGGCTGGATTTCAGACTCCACTTACTACCTCTTCAAACCGTATCTATGTGGACTGCACAATCTGCACAACTCTATGTGACCACCCTGAGAATAAAAGAATAAACAAGACTGAGTTTACAGAAAGTTCAGATCTCAGCCAAGAGGAAGAATGCTGAAATAGGAGCATTTGTTATGGAAGCATATAATTACAACTTTCTTTTTAGAACTCTTAAATATGCTTCATGTGAATCATCTTTGTGCCTTCACAATATACCTGTGAAAAATCATTAGTCCGGTTGCCTCTAAACTACATCATGTGCCCTCAGATGGTTAACTTCTAAATATTCTGCTCCTCTATTTCCTTGTTTCCTGTCACTATTGGATTGACTAGGAAGAATCATTTTATTCTACACAGAGTTTAATTAGGCAATTCTTTCAGAAAGTCTATCAAGTCTAGATTGATTAAGATTGCTTTCAGAATGATATTTAATTGGGATAATGGTTTAAATTGGTTATTGATGAGGGAAGAGTTGATTGTGACTAGCTTAATTCTCTCTAGATGACAGCAGAAAGCTTCTCTGGGCTGTGTTTAGTTCCTCAGATAATTGAAAAAGTATGTATATTAAGCACGAAAATTAGTGATTGAAATAATGCTTATCTAAAGTGTGCGAAAATTGTAGCCAAACCATTAGGAGTGTGTACTCTCTAGAGAGGACACACTACATAAGAAGATGGTCTATTTCCATGGAGTCAGCTGTGAATGTCATGCTAATTCTGGGCTTCTGTGACATATACCAAGGATTAGAGGTAGGTGTATACAGGGAGAGCAACTAACTAACGAGTCCTGAGTCATGCCAGGAACAGAGTTAAGCACTGCATGTTCTGTCCCTTTAATTATCACACTGCTCTGAGCAGAAGCTATTATCACACTCATTTAACAAGACTGAGATATTAAGCAATTCATCCAATATCACACAATGAGTAAGTGGTGAAGGGTAGCTTCAAAGCTCAGTCCCTGAAAGTCTGAAGCAAATTCATTAATTCAGCAATTACTTAATAAATACCTACTCTAAATTCAACACTATTCTAGGCACTAGGATAAAACACAACAAAATAGATCATGTCATCAGGAAGCTGATCTTCAACTAAGGAATATGGACAGAAAATGAATTAAAAAGAAACTAAATGATATGTCAGTGTACAAAAGAAACTAAATGTCTCAAAACATACTATACTCTCCTTCATTCTTTTCTTCATCTGTTTTTTGGTTGTTTTTGTTTTGTTCTGTTTTGTTTTTAGAAAGCAGATTTTCTGGGACAGAAAAGCTCCCACAGTGGGGAGGAGACCCGAAAGGGTTGCCCTCCTTCCCCTGTTTTTTGAGGAGGTTATTGCCTTTGTCAAGAACCACAAAGAAGGGAAATGGACTGAAGAAGATATTCTATAAGCAGACAACACAAAGAGTGGCTTGTTTCTATTCAAGAATTCATAAAGGTGATTTTTTTTTTAACATGCGGTTTTAATAATATATAGTTAAATGTCTAAAATCACCCTCATCTCATCACATTTATCTCCCCACTGATTGAGCTTCAGTTTCTTTATCTGTAAAGGGGACTGCAGAGTCCATGGGAAAGCTCAGAAAAAGTGTTTAGGAAAGAACTTGCATATAATAAATGCCCCACAAATGCTAGCTGTTAATGCTAATCATCATTACTCCTTCAAGATATTTTACAATGAAGGGAAACAGGCAAGAGATTGGGTAAGGTCCTTGATGACAAAGGCCTGAGCCTTTGTTCTTTTCTCAACTCCTACCCAACTTGTCTTGTGATTGCCTCTCTCTATTATGTGTATGTGTCTCATAACCCATGTGCTTTAGTCCTTCTTCCACACACTTGCAGAACATTTACTTGTCAATTCGAAAATCAATAACTGAATTTTGATTTTGCCTTTTTGAGTCTGTGTAGATTTCAACAAGTTTTCTAACCTTCCAGGTCTAAGTTTTCTTGTATTTAAAAATTAAGATTATAACTGCATCTCAGCATTGTTATGGAGTTTAATAACTGCCTAGGCTGCCTAATATTTTATTGGTAACTTGTTTGTGTCAACTAGTAGGAAAATAATATACAAAGATATCTCTTTTGTTTTTTACAATCCTGTCCAGCATTATTTAAAAAAATTATTTGTTGTACAGATGAGTAAAGTGAGTTACAGGAATGGAATATGAATGAGAATGAATATGAAAAAGTAATGTAAAATTAAATAACAATAGGAGTGAACTGCCAAAACAAAAAAACAAAAAAAGTGATACAATTTCCTTTAGAAGACATATAAGATTGTTGTGTACAATTTCTTAGAGATATTAACTATAATTTAAGTTGGGATTTAAAGACCTGGAAGACTTTGATCAGTCAAGGTAGCTGAAAGTGCACATTTTATACAATTACATTCCCACATATTATTTTTTCATACTTGAATATTTCTGAAAAAAGGAATATGTCTTAAAATAGATAAATGGATTGAAGGTGGTGATATACCCTTTTCTCTCTCAAAATCTATTATCAAAACTATGATTTTTTTTTTTGGTTTGGTTTTGTTGTTTAAATAATTAATGTTTAGAATCAGAAAAACTGAAACTATTTATGCTTGATTTATCTCTCCAGGGAGTTATCTACCTTAGATTGTTTCCAATAATAAGAAACAGCCCTTGCTTTCAATAAATAAAGAATTGGGGCATTATTTCTGTGTATGTCAAAATTCAATGGGTTTGTAGTTAGGAGACCTGGCTTCAAATCCTTCTTTTGCTACACATTAGTGATATGACTAAGGTCAAACATATAACCACTGGGGCATTACCTTTCTCATCTGTTAAAACAGGATAATTTTCCTGTCAAACTTACAAAGTGAATTTCAGACTTAATAATCTGAAATTTTGAATATTCCCTATCTTTCACATTTTCCCAAGTTGTCTTTAAGGCCATCAAAAACATTAAATTTGTTATTGTCTTAGCTTGATCAGGCCATGGGCAGCATCTACCTGTTGAATGAACACATGATTGAATAGTTATGGTAAAATCATTTGGCAAAAGGTTAAAAAGAAAGAAAGAAAAAAAAAAAACCACACACACATGTTATTTTTGTTCAATCAACTACTTGAGGCCAAGGAACCATCTAAATTTAATTCATGTTTTTTCTTGATACTTATCTCCCTCTTTCTCTATCTCTCTCTCTTTTCTTAATTTTTTTTTTTTTTTTTTTAGTCAGTCTCACTCTGTTGCCCAGGCTGCCATACAGTGGCACAATCATGGCTACTGCAGATTCAACCTGCTGGGCTCAGGTGATCCTTCCACCTCAGACTTCTAAGTAGCTGAGACTACAGGCATGTGCCATTATGCTTGAATAATTTTTTGATTTGTTGTAGAGATGAGGTCTCGCCATTTTGCCCAGGCTCATATCAAACTCCTTGGTTCAGGTATACTCTCACCTCTACCTCCCAAAATGCTGGAATTTTAGACATGAGCCACCGCACCCAGCCTTTACTTATATCTTATTATGTGGCCATGCTATCCTAGATGCTAGGAATAGGGGCGTGATAAGACAGACACAAGTCTTACCCACAATGCTTTATAATCTGGAAAGGTTTTGAAACATCTGTAGGCACTTCTGCAGAAGTAGCAGCAAACTGCATGTGTGTGTGTTGTGCAAATAGAAAATTAAATTTTCTTTAAAAAATGTACTTAGTAAATAAGTGAATCGTTCTGGTAATTCAGGTACTTATCACAATTTTCAAGTAGGTATTAATAGTCATAGAAATAGAAGCGATTGCTATTCAAAACTTGTAGGAAACTTACTTTGTCTTCTGACATTGGATTTGTAAAATTTCTCCAAAAAAATAATAGAGAATTTAATTCACTAATCTTTAAAAAAAAGTTTGGTAGGATGTGGTAGCTTATGCCGATAATCCCAGGACTTTGTAATGCCAAGGCAGGAGAATTGCTTGAGGCCAGGAGTGAGAGACCAGTCAGGCAATATAGCAAGACCCTCTCTCTACAAATAAACTTAAATAAATAAGTTGTCAATTGCAAAAAACTAGCATAACTCGATACAATTATCTTAGTTTAAAGACATTTTTTGATGTTACAATTAGATGGAAATTTCTCATAAAATAGAGAAATAAGCCATCTAACATTGTCTTTTTAATGGTTAATTATTGAGTAACCATAGCAAGATTTTCCTTCAAACTTAATAATAAAACTCTCTGGAGTTCAGCAGCATTCTAATTAGTAGATGAATGTCTATAAAGACAAGTTAATCTGTAAGAAAGAGCTACCTGCATGTGTATAAAAATTCTGCTTAAAACATTTGAATAATTATCTAGGTATCATTATAGTAGTAGTCTTTCCAAAATGAGAAGAAAAAAACACCTGTGAAGAGATATTTTTACTTTGAAATTAATTTAAAATATCAGAAGAGAGGTTTCCATACCCATTGCATTCAGAAAGAGTTATTTCTTTCTTAATATAGTATAGTTAACATTTTAATTATTCTGGTTTTTCTTCTGATGAAACCAACAAACCAAAATAATATGCCCAATTCACTCTCTTGTTAAATAGTGTTTTTTCCCCCTATATTATTAGTTGACAGCTACATTATTGGTTAGTGCAACAGTTTGCTTTTAAATAATTCAGTTCTAAGGAAAATAGAAGTAAAAATCCCCACAAAAGAACAACTGAGTGATTCTTGTAACACAATTGAAGATATATTTGTTCAATTCCCATGCCAGAAAGCCCCAAAAGAAATGAATAAACTGTATCTAAAACAAGAGAGCAGGGCTAGATCAAACATATATTTCATATCAATTATTGGATCAAAAAGAAAAATATATGCCGTGTAAAAGCAAAAACTGAAAACAATATGATTCATAAAAGATTAAAATTAAAGGATGGGCTGAGACACAAAACATAATATAAAAACTACAAGGAAACTTGGGCAGAAACACAATAGTATCATAAGATTAAAATATATGTTTTTTGCATCTACTTGCCAATTGAAGTAGGCAAAGAATAATAACAACAACAAGAGAATATGCTTTTAAGTGGCCATAAAACTTTTAAAAAATGATCCTATAGTAAATAAAAAGAAACCATGTTTATTACAATTCTAACTGGAAAGCCGGGCTCGGTGGCTCAGCCTGTAATCCCGTGCCTTTGGGAGGCTGAGGTGAACGGATTGCCTGAGCCCGCGGGTTCAAGACCCGCCTGGGCAGCAAGACTTCATCTCTACAATAAATCAAAAAATCAGCCGGGCGTGGTAGCGCATGCCTGTAATCTTGGCTACTCGGAAGGCTGAGGCGGAAGGATTGCTGGAGCCCAGCAGGTCGAGGCTGCGGTGGCCAGGAGCGGCCACTGCACTCCAGTCTGGGCGACAGAGTGAGACTCCAACTCAAAAAAAAAAAAAAAAATTCTAACTGGAGAAATAAGTCCATATTGGATGCTAAAACAGATAAATTTATTTCTGTTCTAACTTTTTCCCCCAGTTAAGCCAAATATTATTTCTGTGTTTCAGTATTCTTATTGTAAACTGGAGATAATAATGGTACCTGCCTTATTTTTGTAAAGATTTATTGTAAGCAGTAGTAAAAGGCTAATACTAAGTAAAGAACTTAGAATGTTCTCTCACTATATAAATGCCAGCTATTGTCATTTCTAATATTCTTCTCAAATAATTATTTCTGTTTTATATATCCTTTTTCTGCAATCATTTTCTTTATTTTACTTTTGTGTTCTGGAAAGGCTCTCCAATCTTCTTTCCAACATTATTTTAGTTTTTGGTAATGCTAGTTCTTTCCTCCACTGCCTACAAATGTGTTTCAATTTTAAAACTACATTTTTTGTATTCTTATGTTATTCTCACATATTATCTGATTCTCTTGCATCTCTGAAATTATTTGCCCTTATATTTCCACATAATCCCTTACATTCAGTTTATGCGTTTTTAAACATATCTTCTTGCAAATATTTTAAGCTTTATGTCATGCCTTCTAAAATTTGTTTTTCTCTCACTTAAAGATTTTAGGGTATTCTCTTTTTATGAATTTTAGTACGATGCAAACTTTTCTTTAAGGCTTTTCACAGATTTCTTTTAAAAAATAGAATAGCTGCATTTACCTCTAGACATATACAGTATTTCTCTATTGAGTCCTTAGTATTCTTTGTTGTTCAATCAATTACTAGATATTTTCCCCTATCAGATAACCATTCAAGTTTTCAAGAAAATATGTATTGAGTGCTTGCTAATGTGCTGATAGTGTTTTAGACGATGACAAGCAGAGCACAGGCCATAGATGGTTACTGTTGACAGGAAAGACAGAAAGTAAACAAATGAGAACTGCAGCAATGAGGGTACAGAGCATTTCAGGCAGTTGTGCAGCCAGTGCAAAGGCACAGAGGTGGCAACAAAGCTAGCTTATGTGAAGGACAGCAGAGGACAGTGTGTCTAGAGCAGAGAAATAAGCTAGAGCTCACTTGATCAGGATCTCATTAGCTCCATAATGACTAACAATTATTTGTTTATCCTGGGACTGCTTGTGTGAGGAATTATATCTTTTTTTTCCCTCATCATCAGGTTCTCTGACTGAACTACTAGAGTCAAATGCAGTTTGTCGACTTCCCTAGAACCTAGGTTTAAGAAACATTGACTTCCTCCATATTTCAAAGGCAACCAATTTTCTGATCAAGTACATGCTCTATATTCCATAATTAGACATAATAAGGAGGAGAAAAACAGCATTTCTCTAATTTCTTTCAAAGTACATCCTGTTTTGGGTTATACTGAAACATATGGCATTTGTAGAATTATGTGCTTCTCAGTCTATTAACATTCACAGCTCTGGTAAAAGGTTTATCCATACTGAACATATGCTCCTTGCTAGTTCTTAATGCACAGATCAGTTGTCAAGTTTTGCTTTTTTTACATATCTTAAAATATGTTAATGAAAAGTTTCAAGGAGACACAGGAGACATGGCCAATCCATCCCTGTGTTCATCTATAAATTTTGGAGAGTAGACGATGTATTTGATTTGATAGAACTTGAAACATTCTCTTATGAGTTCTCTGGTGTGTTGACAAACTCAAGGAGAGAATCAGGTTTAGAAATGTGATGGAAAAATCCCTTTTTCATCTTACTAGTCCCTATGCTTAGTGAAAGACCTAAGTGGCTTGGAATAATAATTTCTCACAGTGACTAGCACTTTTATTCCATAGCATTTGTCCCATATGTGTATGTATATGTGTGTGTATATATAATACTAAACTTACTAAACTACATATATAATATATATATTATATATACACACACATACCTGGGTGTGAAAAAAATGTATACACATTTTAAGTATGATGTTTGCTCAAAAGATGAAATTGATTAAATCATCGCTAGTGTCACCATGCAACAGGCGGGACAAAGAAAATGTCAGAAGCATGGGTGAGCGAACGTCATACTACACATTGCTACTGTAATTTTATTTAAATTTGAAAAGTAATGCATAGATAACATCTCTTAAAATGTGTACACATTTTTGGCACCCCATATATGTGTGTATATAAATATATATATGTAGTTTAGTAAGCTACATACAGTATATATGTACATAGTATGGTATATATATAGTACATATATAGTATATAGATTATATATATGTAGTTTAATAGCTGTCTTCATCATTAGATTGCAAGTTCATTGAGAAGAGGGTCCATATATATTTTGTTTATTACTCTATTCTAAGCCTACCAAAACACCTGGACTATATGAAATGTTAGTCATTATTTGTGGAAGCAATGAGAGAAAGATTTAAAAATGTAGCATATGCTTGATAAATATGTGTTCATTGTCCATATTGCAAAATAAAAGCAAAGAGACAAGGAACACTGTGGAGGAAAATAATATCACCAATAATATATAAAATAATGCAGAGAAATTAAAGTACAAAGAAAAAAATGAAAGTACAAGAAATAAAAGTAGCTGGGAAACTGCTAGGGGAAGGTACACCTCATCAACAAGGTTGCCTGCGTAATGAATATTTGCATACCTAACCCTGAATTGTACCCCACATCCTTAAAATAAATAAATAAATAAATAAATAAAAAAGGAAGAGAAAGGAATTGGGGTTGTACAACCTAATGTTACTCAATGCTAGCTTCCTTTTTTTGACAAAAATATATATTATAGTTAAGAATGAAACGTATATCTCATTACAGATAAACTTCCAACTAGCACAAATATTCCTATCATAATTGCAGGAGAAAAATAACCTCACCTACAAAATAATATTCCATGTTTCATGTGTAAGATTCAAGAGAGAGATTCACTGACGACCCATATCCTCTAAATAATGCTTGCACTTAAAGAAGAATGGGTCTGATTTCTACAAAAAAGTACATGGAGTCAAAGGTGTAAGGGAAGGTGAGGAAACACTAAAAAGTCCAAGTTGCTAGGAGCTTTGTATGTGAGGTCACAGAAAACTAAGAACATATGTTGATAGGATTGTGTTTTCTAGAAGAAGAAGGTAAAGAATGATGGGGAAAAAGGAATTATGTTATCTCATAAAATATCATCCAGTCTTTAAGCAAGAACTTTGAAGCTCCCTGTGAAGTACACAGGTCAGGATTTCTCTCTCTCTCTCTCTCTCTCTCTCTCTCTCTCTCTCTCTCTCTCTCAACTCACAAGATTCCATTACACAAAAAACAAAAAACCAACAAACAAAAAACCGTGCAATTTTCCTCCTGCTTATTCTTTCTTATGTTCCCCCATCAATCTCTGTCTCTGTGAGTATACATGTGTGTCTGTTTCTTCCTCTCTGTCTCACTCTTTATTTTTATTTTTAAAAAATTTATTATAGAGTTGTGAGGTACAAGTGAGGATTTACTACATAAGTAGGCATCTTGCAGGTGAAGTCTGGGTTTCTAAGTGATCATCACTCCCCCTGGCAGTAGAACAGGTACTCTGCGTTATCTTGGGCCCACTGCCTTCTTCCTTCCTTCCCTCCCCTAGCAGTGCCCAGTGACTGATAATCCCACCCTTGTGCTAATGTGACTAGTGTTCAGGGTCACTTATGTGTGAGAACATGGAGTATTCAATTATTTCTTTCTGTGATAGTTCACTTAGTATGATGGTCTCCAACTGTCCACAAGTTGCTGCAAAGGCCGTGATTTTGTTCTTCATGAGTTTGTTCTTTATGACAATGTAATACTCCATCATGTATATGTACAATAATTTCTTTATTCAGTCCACTTTCGTTGGGCAGTAGGATTGGTTCCATGTTTCTGCTATTTTGAAGACGGCGGCAATAAGCATGCGTGTAAAGGTATGTTTTTGGTAGAGCTATTTATGTTTCTCCGGGTAGAAGGAAAGGGAATACTAGATTGCATGGAAGATCGATTTTTAGTTCTTTTAGAAATAGCCACACTGTTTTCCGTAGAGGTTAAACTAGCTTACATTCCCAACAACAGTGTAGAAGCGTTCCCTTTTCTTCATAGCCGTGTTAGCATCTGTTGTTTCTGGACTTATTTGTGATAGCCATCATTACAAGAGTTATGTGGTATCTCACTGTAGTTTTGATGTGCATTTCTCTGCTGATTAGTGAGGGTGAACATTTTTTTCATGTGTCTGTTGGCTGTCTGTATGTCATCTTTCGAGAAGTGCCTGACCATGAACTGAAAGGAAAAAAAAAACAACCCATTTAAAAACCGGGATTTCTTTTATCCTGCTTGAGGAAAGCCAGCTGGGGAAAATGTTCCTAAACAAACACGTTTCATTTTTCTCACTGAAGAGATTCCTGCCTGAAAACCATTAGAAAACAGGAAGCATCAGGAATTCAAAAGGAGAGAAAGTTTTTGAAAGATTTCTAGGACTCTCTTGAAAATTCAAGTATTTCAGGGCATTCCAGGCAAAAAGAGGCTCCAGCAACAAATGCAGATCTCAACGGATGGAAAGGAATGCAGTTGAAACAGCAGGGTCCTCTTTTCCAATGGCTCATCCTTAGAGAATTAAATTGGAGATGTCCTAGAGTCACTTAGGGAAGGCAATGGAAATGCAGAAGTGGTAAAAGAAAACATAGCGAACAACACACATCAATTGCATCTCAGTAATGGACAAAAGTTAAAAAAAATATGTCTTACATTTTAGAATACTGAGGAAAGAAACATTGAAAACTCATTAAATGTTAATCACAATAAGCAGAGAAAGAAATAGAAGAATGAGGAAGGAGAGAGAACTTCAGATAAAGAGGATCTGGACATTCTGACCCCCAGAGAAAGAGAACCTTCTAACTCTCCTCAAAAGACAACAATACAACAAATTTAGTTATATATATAATTGGCTTTTATTTGAGAGTCATGGATTAGGGAAGCCTCTAATCTACAAAAGAGAGAGAGAAGAAGGAGGTGGTGGAGGGGAGGGGGGTAGGAAGGGAGGGAGGAAGGAAGTAAGGGAAAGAAGAGAGAGAAACCCTGATTGGTTAACACCAGGTTACTTTCAGTTACTTTTGTTTAAAGGTTAAAGCCGAGAGGACTCCCTTACTTTCTGACTAGGGTAGACTCCTGTTTTCAGAAAAAAAACAAACAAGCAAACCTTTTGTTTAAAGGTTAAAGCAGAGAGGACTCCCTTACTTTCTGACTAGGGTAATCTCCTGTTTTCAGAAAAAAAAAACAAACAAGCAAACAAGCAAAAAACTGGCCTGTTTGAGATTTGTCTGCTTCCTTAAAATTTCAGTTAGATTATGTAGCATGTAGCATGAGCGACTCCGTTTTGGTTTTATCTGGTTTGCTGGGGCCTAGTACAGGAGCTCAATCAAAAACAATGGCCTCATATAAATTTTGTGTAACACCCTACGCTGCAACTTGTCTTTTCATATCAACTTCTAAAAGTATGAAAATTTGAATTTTGCAATTGCAAGCAAAATAAATTCAAAGAACAAAAGTCAGATTTACATTGTAAGGACAAGAAAAAAGGACATTATTCACTTGAGACAATTTATCTCTATTATTGGTATTTTTTACTAATGGTAATAACAAATGACTTTTAATTTTCTAAATGAAAGGCTTGACTTAGAAAATAAATTTGAATTGGGTTTAAATGGATTAAAGATAGGAGGTATAATGATATTAACTCCCAGACATAACTGACAAATTCTAAGTTCTTTTCTTTTCTCTGTGTTAGGACTGAGGAAGAGATTTTTGGTGTTCCTGAGTTTTGAACCTCTAAAGAGACAGGAGAGGTAAGATTAAAACTGCAAGAAGATACAAGAGGAGGACTGTGATTCACAATGTGGCTCAACAGTGCTATAGAAGGGTTTGAGTTGTAGAATTGCCTCCCAAGTTCCTTTACTAACCAGAAAAATGGCAAGAATGCCAAAATTCATCTTGCTTCCCTGGTGACTATTATTCTTTCTAAATACTATTTTTCTCTAGCTATTTTAGTACAATGATGTGCCATGTATTTAAATCCAGAAAATTATAAAACATAAGGAAATGGAATAACCTTCAGTAAATGATGGGAAAAATTACACAATTTATGTAAATAGACAAACATAATTACATAAACAGATTCTAAGCAATAAATGATCATTGATACCTTACGTAAACGAATAATTATGATATCAGATATTTCTGATAGAGCCTCTTAATTATATTAGAAATTACTCTTGCTCTTCAAATCCAATAATTTCACCAAAGGCTTAGCTGGCTTTCTGGTTTTTTGGGAAGATAAACAAGCCTCTGATCTCTGCCTTTATGTAGCATTGGACCCTCAAAGACTCCAAAAGGGAAGGCACTCTGCCCAAGAAGCCAAAGAAATGACCTGGCGCCAACAGAAGAGAAATAGGCTTTATTTAAGAACTTACTTTCAGGTAAGGTAATTCAGGAATGGCTGACTGGAAGGGAAAAACTACTCCTGATTATAAAAGGCACTTGGGTTATATAGCATTTTACATAGAGCAGAGTGCAGGGTTAAGCATGAACTAGATAGGGTTTCTAGTATGCAAGTGTAGTGTGAGAACATGCTTATACATATATCACACGTACACCAAATGGCTGTGGTTTTTTTCTAGTGTTAGAATTTTTAGTATTATATTGAACTAAAGAAAACTAAAAGTTATGGGCTATGATCCAGGCAGCCTCATCTACTCTGAACCAACTTGGGGGGATGAACACTGACTGCCTCAAGAAAGGGTACACAATAACATTCACTACGCATAACTGCAAGATAGGGTCAGCCGAGGACGCTTTACCCATGGCTTCAGCATGATATGCATGCCCAGGCATGGAGCCTGAGGGAAACAGAACTTTTCAGACCACCCCAAAGACTCCTTTCCAGACTCTAATCTCCTATTTGGACCATATCCAGGGTGTGCTAATGTTGTCTCTGTGTGTCACCCTACACCTTACAGAGATAGTGGTCTTTCCATAAAAATCCACTACATAAAAAAGAAAAAAGGAAAACAAAAAAACTCTTGTGTGCTTTACTCTGTTTAGTTTTGTTATTTTAAACGGATCTTTTTCATTGAAGGCAAGTTGGTAGAATACTGCTTTTGGGGGAGGCAGTTTATGAATTCCAGATAAGAATACTTTGATAACTTTTATGACCTATAAAGATTAGATTGGAAGGGGACCTGTAGAATCTTCTGCAAAGGGAACATTGACCTTTTTTAAGGGACTAGAATATTACATATTTAACAAATATATGAGCAAGTGCCATCTGGCAAACACCTCTGGTCTTGTGACTGCTACAAAGATGATGCACATCAGAAGTCTTGGTCAGAAGCTTATCATCCAGTAGTGGAAATGAAAAATGTATAAAAATAATTCCAATGTTAGTCAGAACTAATATAGAACCATCTTAAACAAACCCAGTATTAGAATACAAATCAGAACATGATGAATTCCATTAGAGAATAGAGCAGCCATAGAAACGAAAATACAGAAAATGTCTTCTTCCTGTGGAAAATAGAATATTTTTATGAAGAACATGGCAGTTTCAAATGGAAAGGCCAGATATACATTTATAAAGTAAAAATACTCTGGTTATAAGGAGAAACTTGGATAAAAGAGATAGAAAAAAATTATAGAACCTTTCAATAAAATAGGAATCAGCCTATTTCTAGGTTTCTAGGGACAAGAAAATATCCTCAACAATGGCAAAAGAATTGAGATATTACCTAGTAGGATTATGAGCTAAAGAAAGGTAACATTTCATTTTTATCTAATTCTTCATCTACTTTCCCCCTTTGAATTTATTTGGGTTTTTTTTTTTTTAACCCATTTTGTATGTAATCTAAACTGCCAAGAAAACCTCATGTTATGATTCTTCCCCACATCAGTGTGCATTGAGACACTAGTGGACTAGCCTTGGAGAAATGATAATAAATCTGTCCTAATCATTACATCTTTCTCAGAGTTAATCATATCATAACAGTATTAGTCAGCAATCACTTAGCTAAAGACAGAAAACGAATTTTAGACAGCTGACTTTTAAAGTATTGCTTCTTTTTATTTGCTTTGTTGCATGACTGGAATCTAGGGAGTCATTTTTATACACACACCTTTTGAAGTTAAATCTGGCTAAAGCCAGGATACTTTATTTTCAAACAACTTTGTTAAATGTTATCAACACAAACACAGTTTCGGTTGTTCAGCAAGTTGATTTTCCTATACTTCACAATACATAATTAGACTGTACCACAAAGGAAAGGCAATCTTACATTTTTGTGACTATGAGAGTCTTTGGTGTCCAAGGGTGTTTAGAATATTTAAAATATACTTTCTGTCCTTTGACCATGAGTTTAAAAAATTATTAGCTCAATCATTAACAGGCATAAAATTTATACCAAATTTGATATAAAAGGTAGAATATCTTTTCAAAAGGAGGAACAGAGACATTGTTACTGAGAACACACAGTAGGAAAAGGAGAATCAGTAACTGACAATTTAAACTTTTAAGGATCAAGAGAGTGAGCCATCTGGATTTAATCAGCATAAATCTATAGCTTGCATTAGCTCCACAATTAAGACACTCATAAAAATCCACTGTGTGAGTAAGAGCTTTCCTGAATCATAATTTAACCATGATACTCTATCAAATGACTGCTTTATGCTTCAATTTAAAACCACAAAGAAAATGCATGAAGCAAATGAATGCCGAAAATAAGAAAATATTTACCAATTGGTTAGTTATTTATATCTCATTTTTATCACTGATTAAAAATAACTATTTTAATGATGTTTGTTATTCTAATTTTAATTATGCTAAATACCATTATTAATAATGTAGGATAATATTTACTACTAATGAAAACATGCTTAAATAGCTCTGCTCCACATTTACTAAACTAAAATAAAAGAAGTTTGAATATTATAATTTTAGAAGAAGTAATTTTAATATCACCATAATAATAATGTGTGGGAAACCATGGAATCTAGCTTTAGTGGTTTAAAATTATAGGAAACAACCGGTGATTAATTTAAAATATTGTTTCATTTTACATGTTTTTAAAAATATGTATCTCAGAAAGCCTAGAAGATGGAAGGTGAACTTAAAAGTATAAAGTCTAGAAAAATCATTAAACTGGAAAATGATAGAACTCAAAGTCAGGGGTCTAAACATTTGAACCTGACTGGATTGGATCAATGAAAATCATCTATTGCATATTTCTGTCTTCAGAACAGAAGACTTCTAGGAAATGAGACAGAAGTGAGAGCTGGAGCGTAGCAGAAACAGGAAATTCAGTCAGTAGATATTCAAAGAAAATCTTGAGTAAGAGAATGAGATTTCCCACATTTTTAAGATGATGTCATGACCCAATTTTATTTCAGTCTCTTCAAGCTAAATGACTTTAGTAGACTTTTGATTTACTGAGTAGCAAGCCTGAGAGGATACTCAGTGAATAAAGCTTTGAGAGTTAAAAGAACAAAGAAGCTATGAAGATATAGATGAGAACCAGGGCAAAAGGCGGAGAAGGGTAATCACTCCACAGAGAATGGTTCAGCTGGATAGAGAGACAATTATCTGTGACTATGTATGACATAGGTGAGCAAATGATTTTCTATAAGCGGAGCTTAGAACTCTGGCAGTGGTTGAGTTGCTGAAGCATGAGGCTTTCAGAAAAGTAGAAAATTACAGGAGCCAAGGAGGATGTATCATGACACCCTCAGAAAACGGTCTTACTCCTGACAGGATGGGAATAATTAAGCACCATCACTAGGCTGGGTGAAAGATAGCGTTAAACAAGACAAATCTGTAGAACACCAGTCCTTAAGAATATGTCTTTCTACCAGTTAGTGAAGAGGAAGTTCTATTGTCAAATAAGCTTGAAAACCGTTACAGAACTCTGCCACACTCCTCTGTGGAGATTCATAGTTTATATTAACACAATAAATTCCAAAGAAAATATGCATTGAAAAAGAAATATTTTTAACATGTTTACATATTTTTAACATCATGCTTAACCCAGTTGCAAAGGATATAGTTTGTTCTCATGAAAGTGTGATAAAAGTTGGAAAATAGCAATGTTGACAGAGCATATCTAAAAAAGAATGTTCAAAGATTTAAGTCTGTGTTGAGCTAAGTTCCTGTGATTTTTCTGAACAATAAATTGTTTTTTCTGGAAACATCCATTTTTTATATGTATTTGGTAACAATTTTGTTTCCGAACTGACATTGAATTTTGTGCTAGACTAGAGGGCAAGCCAAATAACAGGTGCTGCCAAATAAGAATCAAATAGGGAATCCGATATAAATCTGCTTCCGTTGACCCTTTCTCTTATCCTCTTGAATGTAGGAAGAAAAAACAAGACAAGTCATGACAGAAACTGGACTGAGAATGTCTTTTTTAAATTTTATTTTGAGAATGCATAGACATAAGATTTCTAATGACAGTCTGACAATTAGTTGTTATTCCAAGGAGAAACGATAACTTCTAGTATATACATATGATAACATGATGCAGAGCAAAAAAAGGGATCAAACTACTGCCCCTGACACAATAAGGAAGAATTTTAAACATTATGATGAATAAAGAAACCAGACACAGAAGATTATATGCATGCATATGGCTATTTCAATGAAGTCCTAAACAGGCAACAATAATATATGATTTTTAAAAAAAGATTAGAAAAGTATTTGCTTCTGGGGATTTGTTGACTGCAATGGGGCACAATGGAACTTTCTTGGGACATGGGAAGGTTCAATGTCATCACAGTGGCATAGGTTATACTGAAGTATGCACTTGCCAAAACTCATCTAGTTGCATACTTAAGATTTGTGCATATGCATATTTTACCTTACCCATTAAAAATAGACCATAAATAAATTTTAAGCTCTTGTTAGCATGTTTTCTTTTTACAGTGATATAGGTTAAAAATTCAGAAATAATATTTTTTTGTAAATTTTTGACTTGAAAAATGAGTAAAATGTATTAAAAATAACGAAAACCAAGCTTCTCACTATAGGACAAAGAAGGTTCCAGTATAAAGAAGGGTAAGACTAAAATCCTGTAGTGTTAAATTAAAATGGAAAATCTCAGAATAAACTTAAATTTTACTAGCACATGCATATACATATATGCGTGCATATATGTATATGCCCATAAAAATATAGATAGAATTAAACTAATATACTTATATATCTGCATGCACAGAAACATATAAACAGAGAAAGAAAGAAATAGGAAGCAAATATGTTTATATGTGCATATATACATGCATATACACACACATGTCTGTTTTTCCCAGCTCTTCATGTTGAGAGAGTCTACAGCCATTAAGTACTAACAATGTGCAAATCTAGTGCTCACATCTTGATTTCCAAATCCTGCTCTCCAGTTATAAGAACTATAGATCCTTAGGGAAAAAACTAAATCCAAGATTCAGGCAGAGTGTCTTGAGCAATTGACTGAACCAGAAATTAAGAAAGTATCTTAAGAAGGATGAAAGCTTGTTAATAGGACACAGAAGGCAGCCCAAGAGAGCTCCAACTGACCAAAACTGGGAAAATTTGAGAATCATAATGACAATATTGCATTAAAGTTCATTTATAAAATAAAAACCTTACGTCTATAGTTAAATAAGTTAAAAAATAACATACATACATAAATGAAAAGAGAGGAAATGTCCTTCTTAAAGTAGAATACCAAATTAAAGAAACAAGTAGAAGGAACAATGGAGTTAGAAAATTATTGTTGGATACAAAACTAGTGAGTGGACTTTTAATAAGTTACAAGATATGTACCTAATATCACAATATCTCCCCACAAATTACCTATTATTTACAATGAAAAAATAGCAATCTAGCCGGGCTCAGTGGCTCAGTCTGTAATCCCACGCCTTTCGAAGGCTGAGGTGAGTGGATTGCCTGAGCCCACGGGTTCGAGACCCGCCTGGGCAGCGAGACCTCATCTCTACAATAAATCAAAAAAATCAGCCGGGTGTGGTAGCGCATGCCTGTAATTCCGGCTACTTGGAAGGCTGAGGCGGAAGGATCGCCGGAGCCCAGCAGGTGAGGCTGCGGTGGCCTGAAGCGGCCACTGCACTCCAGTCTGGGCAACTGAGTGAGACTCCAACTCAAAAAAAAAAAAAAAAATAGCAATCTTAGGGTGAAAAACAATAAAAATCATCAGTATTGGGATGATCAATATTATATAATGCTATGCACTGAGGAAGACATATCACTTTTAATACTCCTGCCAAAATGAAGGACTATATACCCAAATGGAAGGAAATTCTGCAAAGTACCTGGCTTTTACTTTTCCAAACTGTCAAAGTCAAGAAAGACATGAAAAGAAAGTAAAGAAAAATGACAATTAAATCAGTGAAATATTCTGCATTAAGTCCTGGAATAAATAACTACAAAGAATATTATCGGAAAAATTAATAAAATTTGAATATGGACTATCTAGTCTTATCTGAGTCAACCATCCTTTTCTGTAACAAGCCTGACAGCAAATATTTTAGGCTTTCCAGATCATATGGTCTCTGTTGCAATGACTCAACCCTGCACTGCAGCAGGAAAGCAGCATAAATATGTAAATAAATGAGACTGTATTTAAAATGATCTTCATTTATAACAATAAGGGGCTTGGTAATAGAGCCTTGACTAATATATCAAAGAATATTTTCCCTTCTTTTTTGCCTGCTCTGATTTTAATTGGGCATTTTACATTACTCTAGTTCATCTTCGCTCTTAGCACATTATATTTCTCCTTACATATTTTTCACTGATTGTCCTAGAGTCTTAAATACACATTGTATACATTTAAAACTAATCAAAGTTCATCTTCAAATAATACTAGTCCACTTCACATGTAATACAGGTAACTTATTACAGAGTATTCCCAGTTTCTCCCTCTCATCTCTATGACTTTGCTGTCATTCATTTTTCTTATCCATAAAATAACCTCACTCAATATGCAGTTTCTATTATTACTTTAAATAATTATCTTACAGATTAAGTAAGAAGAAGAAAAATAAATTTTACCTTTATTGATTTATTTACTGGTGATCTTTTTTCCTTTTTATAGATACAAGTTTTTGATCTTTGTAAATTTTTCTTCAAAAGAACCTTTAACATATCTTGCAGTATGGGTCTAGAGATCTGATAAATTCCTTTACATTTTCTTTTGTCAAAGAATGCATTTATCTCTCATTTCTGAAGGATAATTTCACTGGATGCACAATTTAAGATTTTTTTATTTTATCACTTTGCATACAGTCTATATTGCTTAACGACAAGGATATGTTCTAAAAAATGTGTCCTTGGGTGTTTTTCTTGTTGTGAAAACATTGTATACTTTCACAAGCCTAGATAACTAGATAGCATAGCCTATTGTTCCTAAGTTATAAACCTTTATAGCATGTTACTGTACTGCATACTCTTGGCAATTATAACACAGTGGTAAGTATTTGTATATCTAAGCATAGAAAATGTATAGTAAATACACGGTATTCTAACCTTATGGAACTACTCTCATATAATCATGCAGTCTGTCCTTGACTGGAAAATCATTATGGGTTCATAACTGTATTAACTTCATATTTGTTTGCATGGTTTCTGACAGGAAGTCTGCCATAATTTTTATGCTTGTTCTTCTTTACATACTGTCTTTCCCCTTCCCTCTGGATTCACTCATAATTTTCTTTTTGCCTTTGTTTTTCTGCATGTTGAATATGAATATGAATATGTCAAAGCTTTTGTTTTACTTTTGTTTTGTTTGTCTTTTTGAGGGTGGTGTGTATTTTGCTGCTGATTTCTGAGCTTCCCAGATTGTACTTGATGTTTATTATCAAATTAAAAAAATGTTTGGACATTATTGTTTCAAATGTTTTTTGACTCTTTTCTTACTGGTATACTAATTATGCATGTGCTGGACCTTTTGAATATTCTCACAATTCTTGGATGCTCTATTTATTTATTATTTTAACTTTTGTTTCTCCTTCATTTTCCTTTGGAAGATTTTTATTGACCTAACTTCAAACACACTGATCCTTCCTCAATCATGTTCAGTTCCTGATGAATATATCTAAGGCACTCTCCTTTGATGTTAGTGTCTTTGTTTTCTACCAGTTCTTTTTAATTCAGTTTCTGTCTCTCTGCTTACGTAACGATTCTGTTCTTGCATTTATTTACTTTTTATAATTAGAACCCCTAACACATTAATTATTTCTATTTTATGTTCCCTGTGAGATCATTTTGACATCTCTGTCATATTTGAGTCTGTTTATAATGTTTGCTTTGTCTCAGATTTCTTTGTTGTTGTTATTGAAGGATGGAGAATTGGTATGCTTTGTAATGTTTTGTTGAAAGCTGGACATACTGTATAAGCTATTGAAACTGAGGTAAGTAAAACTTTAGCCTGGGGATATTTGTTAAATTGCAATAGGAGTTGGGCTGTAAGTAAGGTTTGCTGTACCTGTACGGGTTGGAAGCTTTAATTTTGTTCACTGTAGTGTTTTTCTGCCCTTTTTTCCTCCCTTGTTTTCTTCAGAATTCCCTAAGAACTCCTTCTCAAGTGATCCTGTATCTTGAAGATTTTTCATTTGTAATCCACTGTTAAAATAGAGACCAGTTGTTGTGGTAGAAGGTGTGAATGAGGGGAAAAAAAAGGTCTATAATATTATGATTAAATCACATTATATTACTAAGCCTGTGGCTAGGGCCTGTGACTTTCAGAGGTTTTTCTCCATTGGTATATATGTTCCCTCTTTTGCTGAGTTAAGAAAGCTAGAGGGGGCTAGAGTGGAAGGAATATCTTTTCCCCAGGTGGAATAAGACTTGAGTAAAATTTTTACCAGAAGGGTAGGCCATTGTTTTGGAGAAAACGCTGAGAGTGTTGCCCAATATTACTTTTTTCCTACCTCTGCCAGAGATATTAGGGAATTTTCTTGATTCTTTACAGTAAGAATTTGGAGGAACACTTAGAAGTCAAAACTGCCACAAGTATGAGGGCACATCTAAAACTGTAGCCCCTTGCAGTTTCTCACTCTCATGCTAGTATACACTCAGCCTCCAACAATCTGTAAAAATTGCCATCTAATTATTCCAGCCTGTAATCCTGTGCCTTTGGGAGGCTGAGGTGAGTGGATTGCCTGAGCCTGAGGGTTCGAGACCCGCCTGGGTAGGTGAGACCTCATCTCTACAATAAATCAAAAAATTAGCTGGGTGTGGTAGTGCGCACCTGTAATTCCGGCTACTCAGAAGACTGAGGCAGAAGGATCACCGGAGCCCAGCAGGTCAAGGCTGCGGTGGCCGGGAGCGGCCACTGCACTCCAGTCTGGGTGACAGTGAGACTCCAACTCCAACTCCAACTCCAAAAAAAAAAATTATTCTTAAAAGTTTGTGACGTTAGTGGCTTCTGCTCCAGTTAAGCCAGTCTCAGTTGTAGCCCTCTGGATTCTACTGTCTCCCCAGATTTTTTCTGTTTTCCTTGTTATGAAAACAGAAGTGATGACTACATGTCAGAACCATATTATGTCATACTACATAATATTCTGATTGAGTCTTTGAGATAAATGGCTTCTTGGGACCGTTTTTATTTTTATATCCTAAAACACAAGGAAAATATATTCTCATTTTAAGGAGGGGAACATTCTTTACTGAGATACTGCTGTAGAATATGTTCACATTTTACAATAGATAATAATTCTGAGTCCAACTGAATTTTCTAGAAGTGCCTCACTTAGCCATAGTTTATTTTTCTGGAGAAGGCCTACCTTCTGAAGCTTCTATATACTTATTTAAATGTGATTGGCAGGTTCCATTTATCTACTGCTATCCTGAGTAATGCTTGACAGGTTTTGTGTTTGTTTCTTTTAAATAAACCTAATCATTGGGCCTGGGGGAAAAAGTCACTGTAATTTTAAAGAAAACCTAGAATTACCATCTCTTTGTTATAACTCTTTTTTTGGTTTGTTTGTTTATCTTTTTTTTTTATTTTAAGAAGGTGGAGTACAATTCAGGGTTAGGTATACAAATGTTCATTTTGCAGTTACCCTTGTTAATGAGGTGTGTCCCCCTTCCCCAGGCAGATTCCCACTACTGCCAATTCCATTCCCTACCCCCTGGCAGTATCCTGCTACTGCCAATCTTTTTCTTATGGTATTCCGATAATTGCTCAAGGTCCACTTACGAGTGAGAACATGTGATAATCAGTTCGTTGTTTCTGTGATAGGCCATTGCTCAGTATTATAGACTCTTAAGTTCATCCAGGATGCTGTGAAGTTCATGATTTTGTCCTTCTTTATTGTTATAACTCTTGAAGAACCCAATAATTAAAGAGACGAATGGAGGCTTTGATTACACTACCTCATTTCCTTCAATACACTCATTCATTGTCTTTTTCTTTTTCCTTATCTCCTTTCTTTCTTCTTTCACTTCCCCCCTCCTTTCTTGTGTTTTCTGATTCACTTATTTTTTCTGTTCCACCTTCTCTTGCTTTAGCTCTATTTATTTGTTAATTAAGTTTTGCTTTTTTAATAGATTTTGTGTTCCTCACTTCCATCTATGCCTTAAAGTTTTGAAGCCTAAAAAGACTCCTTTATAGACACTCTTCCACACAATAGTGATATTGATGCCTTAAGTATTTGTGGAATGTGGTTTATGGAAAATAAAAGGAGAAAAAGTTAATTTTGTTTGTTTGTTTTCTATTTTTTTAAGTTGGGCTCATCACAGCCTCAACCTTTTGGGCTTCTGCCTCAGTCTCCCAAGTAGCTGGGACTACAGGCACGCATCACCATACAAGGTTAAATTTTTTACTTTTTGTCAGTACAAGTTCTTGCTATGTTGTCTAGGCTGGTCTACTCCAACTCTGGGCTCCAGAAATCCTCCTGCTTTTGACTTCTAAAGTGCTGGGATTACAGTCATGAAACACCACACCTAGCCCGAAAATGTTGATGTCCAACAACTGACCAGTATACTACTTCCTTTATTCACAGGAAGTGAAGGCAGTTTTCAGACTTTGTTTGGTGATTTTTTTCATACCAGTAAAAAGTGTAGTTTATTTAACTTGAAGTTACTGAAAAAATATATACACAAATAAACAAAAAATTTCAGAATCTGTTTTGTGATTCAGTTGTGAGGTTCATATTTAAAGTTGTAGTTACCTTCTGGAACGTACTTGAGTGGAAAGTCAAGGAATTGCTAGGTATCCCAAAGTTAATGCAACCTTATTTTTTTGGTGAAAAGAAATTAATAAAACTCTAGACATAAAAAGTTTTTTGGAATTCTGTTTGGAGGAACACTTAGTGTAAAATCATGGTCAGAGTATCCACATAACCAGTAGGTCACTTACAGCTATTAAAACTTTCAAAAAATATATGAGAGTTCAGAAAGGAAAGTAAGGCTATGTACTTTGTAATTAGATGCTAAGCTCTTGAGATCAGAAAACCACTTTATATTGTTTCCTATTTACTTTGATAATATTATCTACAAGGTGCTAAGAACACAATAGCTTCGTGATTAAGTATATGCTGCAACCTGTAAGAAGAGATTGATGTTAAAAAACCGGTTAGGCAAAAACTTCTGGAGACCTGAATGAAGGTTGTCATGACAGCAATAGAAAGGAGGAGACTGATGGAAGAGGCATTTAGGAAACCAAATAATTCAAGTGGAAAATAAAAAGAATGATTCAAGGATGACTCTGATGTTGCAGGGTTATGTTACTGAATATTTTACCAGAATACCAGAATAATGTGCAAAGCTACGTAGAGATTTGGGGCTAGAAAAACAACAAGTTAAGTTTGGAAAAAGTTCAGCTTGAGATTCCTCAGAGCATTGTTGGTGTTGTTTGTTTGTTTTTTAATATATTGTCACATTAAATTTAATCCATAATTCCAACCTTTTGGGTCCTTTTTAATATTAATTTTTTTCTCTGAATTCTGAACTAGTCTTCCTACCTTCTGTTATCATTGATGATGATAAATATAAGAAATAGTATGAGATAAAAATGTTCCCTTTTTGTGCCTCTACTTGATATAATAAATCATTCTATATAATAGTCACATTGTTTATTTTATTGACACATGTACTATACTGTGATTTTGCAGATGAGAAGTTCAGAATGGTCAATGGTTGAACCTAGGTCTTTGTGAAATATACTATTTATAAGGCATCTAAACAACTTCCATAACCAATCAGATTTTGTCAATACCTAATGATAGACAGAAAGAGTTCTAATCAATATTATAAAGAATGAGAAGTTGAGATATGCAAAAATAATCCTTCTGGTTAAGTACTTTTTATCTTCTTTCAAGTACATTAAAATTGTCTTCATTCCTTTTTTTCACAGATTTTATGAGCTGTCAAAAATGCTATCCAACTCTGCTAAGGAGGCCACAGACTGAATTGTGCACTCATGTTGTAAACCACTTAGAGCTTTCTGGGTAGAGACATGTTACCACTTGAAGGCATCCTGTCATTATGATCTGTAATAGTCCCGAACTTCTAAATTTACCTCAAAATCATGGTTGTCTGACAGAAGAGACTACAAAAAAAGAAGAAGAAGAAAGAAAAAAAGAAAAGAAAAAGATCCCAGTCAGAAACGCTGAGACAGCAGTGAAAATGGTAATTTACCATGCTAAATTGGTGTTTCCTGGAGTACTAGGTCAGTGAAGACTGTATTTCAGAAAATCTTAAGTCAACAGAGAAAGGTTAAGTGACACAGATAGAAGTCGACGGAATCTTCCTGGCAGGGCCCAAAATAGGAATGCTGAGTGCTCTACAAATTTAACTGGTTTTGACCAATCAAAGGAGGCATCTGCATTCGAAGTTTCCTTGGAGCACAGAAGAAAGGAAAACACCATTGTGAACAGCATTCCTTCATGTAAAAGTAGCAGCCATCCTACTTTGAATTTATCACCGAAGAGAACAAAGTTGGAAATGAATGACATAACTGATTGGAAAATTTTAACTGACAGATTAATCCAAGATATTAGATGTTATCTTCCTCAGGTTTTTAAAAAAATAACCAAACAAATGTCCTAAAATATGCACAAATATATCTGAAAATTTGCAATAACTATTGGAATTCAATATAAATCTTTCTGCATTGTTTAATAGTTAAATAAAAATTATCCATAATATGATGACTTAATTGTCCCTTGGTATTTATCTGTGCATGCAGAAAACAAACAAACAAAAAGCCTAACAAATAGATTCTAGGGAAGGAGACATATTGTGTCCTGAAGGAAAAAATAATAGTCAAAATTAGAATAAAGCATATAAAGTTATATTTTGCAAATAGTAAGCTCCCTACTAAGCCGATAGATTTTACAGTTTCAACACAAATCTATCATTTTTTTTGGAGGGTCAACGAATTTGTGAAATGCAGTGTAAGTTTATAGTTTCATCCAACCCCTCAATCTTTCTAGCTGTTCATTATATAATTTGAGAGAATAGCAATACTTTGTTGTATCCCAAATCACTTTCAATTTTGATGGGGAAAGGTGATAGATATAAGTTGCCATATTTTTGAATAAAGCATAAGTACCAAGCCTATTTCTTATGTTTGAAGGAAGTTGCATTTTTTAATTAAATTGATTTAGTATCCTATGCACAGTGCCAAAGAGCAAGGATGAAGATATGTTTACACTAAAGAAGTCCAACTAAGAAGCAATCTTCAAGCAATTATTTTCATATATAATTTAAAATATAACTCTTAAGTGAGTAAGGTTAATTATATGTACAGAGCAGCTGGTTAGTCTTAGGAAATTTGATTCAACACCATTCCTGACAGTTTTTAAATGAAGGGATCATGAGTGCTAGGATTTTTTTTTTCTCATGGTTTAATCCTTAGCACCAGTAGCTGCTGTTAGGCTATTAACAGCCACAGCAGGTCAGCAAAGGAATGAGCCATGTCAAGTAGTTATTGGTTTAGGGCCAGTATTCTTTAACACATTGTCATAATTGCTTTAATATGACAAGACAGCATCTTAAAAAGATCTGAAGGTAAACTTTCCTCATTAAAGGAAAACTATCAATTCTCTCTACCAGAAACATTTGTCAGACATGTTTTATGTTTCTTTCTTTTTTTTTTTTTTCCCCAGAAGCTTGGTCTTGATTTTCTATTCTAAATGTTGCTAAAGTCTCACACATATACTCACAAAATAATCTCCTGGGTCCAGAAACAGTCTATGACTGGTAGAATGAAATGAAAATTTCTAGGTACGATTTTCCTGATAGCTTCAGGATGACAGAAAGCTCTAGTGGTAGTAGACTAGAAAAAAATATCCATTAGGGAGTTTAAAGTCGTTTATTGAAGGCAAACCACTGAGGGGGAAAAAACAAAACAGAAAATAATTCTGGTGGGGCCTTGTTTGCAGTCAATTTCAAACAAAGCATGTGTTCGTGATGTATAGTAAACAACTACCCCAAATTGATTTCCTCAGGGGAAAAAAATCTTGTTATCCAATAGATTCCAAATGAAATATTAGGAAAAAAAAAGTCAAAATAGACCATTACTATAAAATTTCCAATCACTTTATAAATGAAGGGTAAAAAGCAGCATATAGCAGGGCTAACTTCTTTTTCATCTAAGCAACAAGCTGCTCCTGTTCCGTGAAATGGAATGAAATGAATGCCACGACCTTTTTAAGCGGCACAGGGGATCTATTTATTGTGAGAAGAGATTTGCTGAATAACCGTGAAATGCAGAGATAATTTTGGAAGTCAGCTAATAATTTTGATGTGGAGACTATCAGAACCAACCTGTCCATATTATCTAGTCTTCCTCCAACAGGCATCTGCTCATTTATTGGAAATCATTTTTCTCGTCATCATCAGGCAAAGTGAGTATTTGAAAAAACAACGTTTTAAAGAGCAACACTGACAATGACAAGAGCTAATTCCTAGCATGATAAAGATTAAGGACATGGAAAATTGTCATTCAGTGCTCATTATTTTCATTGGAAAACAGAAGACAGTCTGTGTTTCAGATTTGTTCTGTTAGCACGTTTCTGCTTTGGTGCTCTGTGTGCATGACATAACAGGAAGACTCAGTGTGAGTTGAAAAGGTATGTCCAATCTTTGTGGTGGTTCGTACAGCTTTTGCCTATTCTATTGACTAGAAAAAATGTATGAATTTACTAATGGATGCTGTTTCAAGTTGAATCTCTAATGTTATTTTGTGTATAAATTGCCATTTATTTAAAGCAAAAATAATGAAATTGTGATAAAATATCCATAAAGTCACTCAAAGACATGCAATACATAGTGATTTCCATATTAGGCAAAGTAGTTTATTCAAAAACAAAGCATAATAATCATGTAACCATGCCGGGCACGGTGACTAACGCCTGTAATCACAGCACGTTAGAAGGCAGAGGTGAGAGGATTGCCTGAGCCCACGGGATTGAGACCAACCTGGGCAACTTGGTGAGACCACATCTCTACAATAAAGCAAAAAATTAGCTGAGCATGGTGGCACATGCCTGTTGTTCTGGCTACTTAAAGGCTGAAGTGGAATGATCTCCTGAGCCCAGCAAATTGAGACTGCAGTGACCGTGAGTGTGCCACACTGCACTCCAGCCTGGGCAACAGAGTGAGACCGACTCAAAAATAAATAAATAAATAATAATCAAAAGGGATAAAGTCAATCTGAACTTACCCTCTCCCCTTTTCCCCACCTCAGTTTTTATTCAAACTTTTATGTTTATCCTATGGTAAAATAAGCAACTGAATTTTTGAAGAAGGTTAGATAATAGCTACATTTTAGGCTTGAAGATACTACTTTGGAGTAAAGGAGTGAAAGAAATAGGAAACAGAGATCATGATTTAGAACATAATAGCAATGTGGTGAGGGAAAGAATATTTTCTTGAACAAGTATGACATTCAGTAAAGTCAATTATCAGCTACTGCATAGTGAAATACAAATCTTATTTAAAATTATATAGAGGTAAATTTGCATAGATCTCTGCACAAACAGGGGTTTTGTTATTTGAGCTCTGACTTAAAGGGTGGACTTCCATTTCCAGTAGCATGACGGTTTGCATATCCTGAATGACCATTCCAATACAATCAATAAAGTGTTTGAAAGAAAATATTTTTAAAATCTTATTTATTGCATCACTGAGGAGACGTGATCGAAAAATAAATAAATAATCAGAGTCCCAAAGTAAAGCAAAAGCAGAAGAAACTCTGGAGAGTAAGTAATCTCCAAAGCCTGCTGAGGGTTCTAAGAGGAGACATCTGCAGAAAACCAGAAGCCCCAAAGTGCCATATGTGGGTCTTTCAAAACTCCAGAAACGGAGCTCTTAGCATTTTTTGCACATCATGCCTCACCATGTGAAAAACGCCACTGTCCAATACAGACAGTTTCACATAGCCTTCAGAAGCGGTGCTGTTTTCTAATGTCTTTTTTAACCAGAAAAATAACTTTTTGCTTTTCAAGTGCTTTACAACTTCGAGGATATTTTAGCAACCATATCTTCATTTTACCTCAAAATAGCTCAATAATGTTAATTTTTTTTATTATCTAGTTAAGTGATTAGAAGACCTGTGGTCAGTGAGAACAAAGACTGATACATAGCTTGGTATGAAACCTAGTTTGTTTGTTTTTTAAATTCTGGAGCCTGTTTACTGTCTCAAACTGTCCAAAAGTAGTCTGTTAATGTGGTAAATTTTCACTTCCTAAAGGATTCATCCTATGTTTGTGGAATAGTTCATGCCCTGGGAAACTTTGGCTCCCTGCCTAATAGATTGTTAAAAGCCTTAAAAAAAGAAAAGAGCAACATTTTCTTCATTTTCCCCCCATGAGTCAACTTAAACATTGAATACAGAACAAAGCAGCAGAAAGCAATGATACCCACGTGTCGGTCCAAACTTTCTGGGTTATTAAACATAATGGACCCAAATCATGCCTATGTGACTGGCTCAATAAATCAGTACCAGAGGAGTTACAAAAGTCCCAATTCAAAACAATCTCTACTTGGAGTTTAATATCAATGCTTTACTCATCATCAAATGCATTGTGTGGTCATCTATGAGTCTAGAAAAGTTTTAAAATTAGCAATCTTAATATCTGTTTTTTAAATTTTTTAACTTAATAAATAACCTTATTCTTTTATTCTGAAAACTTGATAATATATTAAAAAATAAAATCCACAAGAACCTCAATATTCAACTGCAAAAGAGTAAATTCTGACATCAAAGGAAACAATAGAATTTAAGTTTTCATCAAAAGGAAAACTTTTTTTTTTTTTTTGAGTTGGAGTCTCACTCTGTCACCCAGACTGGAGTGCAGTGGCTGCTCCCACCCACCGCAGACTCGACCTGCTTGGCTCCGGCAATCCTTCCACCTCAGCCTTCCAAGTAGCTGGAACTACAGGCGTGCGCTACCACACCCGGCTAATTTTTGATTTATTGTAGAGATGAGGTCTCACCAAGTTGCCCAGGCAGGTCCCGAACCCGCAGGCTCAGGCAATCCACTCACCTCAGCCTCCCAAAGTCACGGGATTACAGGCTGAGCCACCGAGCCCAGCTAAAAGGAAAACTTTCAGTGATAATGGTGATGATATTGATGAAAACACCTGTATATCATACCATATATACATTTCCATGTGTATCTTATGTATGTGTATATATGTGTGTGTGTGTGTTTGTGTACATAGATATACAATGTTACCCCTTATATGATTTGATGGAATTACAAGGGGGTTCTCCCCGAAAAGGGATTATTTTTTGTAGGACAGTCCCCTTATAGTACAGAATTCCCCTCCTAAATAAGTGTTCTAGGAACCCATCAGCATCAGTGTACTAACTAGCATTGCTATGAGAGACTGACTTCAACTTCAGTGAATTTCTTTTGGAGATTCTTTCAGTGTATTTTCCTATTACACGATGGGTTATTTATGAACACACCTGCCCACACCACACTAAGTGCTCAACAGTTTTTGACCAAATATGCCATGACCTCTGCGTCTTACACTATTAACTTGATCTCACCCATTTGAGCAACTTGTTTTTGTTTTCCTGAAGAAAAAATTCCTCAAAGGGAAACCTTTTGTCCATGTGGAAGAGGTGAGTCAAAAAATGGCAGAAGCTCTAAATCCATCAGAATTGACGAGTTCAAAAACTGTTTTGAGCAGAGATAAAAAGCATCTTGATAGATGTATTGCATCAAGTGGAGAATATTTTGAAGGTGACAAGTTTAAACATGTAAGAATAAAAGCACAATTTTTTATAAATAAATTTCGGGTTTGGGGGTCCTTTTCCTATATTATAAGATTATCTTCCTTTGACACTTGAGACAAATTCAGGAAGGGAAAAATGCAGAGACTAGATGATAACGAGGACAACCTTAATACTGTAATGCTCAGAGACTAATAATGAAATGGAGGAGTAGTTACCACAAACCTAAGGGATTTGACAGGCAGCTCAGTAATCCAGTAGATGAAAGTTTCATATCTTAGATGCTGGCAGTTGAGTGATTGAAAAGAATTTTGAACACACATTTAGGTGCCTAAGTTTGTTCTCTCTCTCTCTTCTCCCGTTGGATTTTTATCATTAAAGAAAATAGAGAATCATAATTTTGTGCTGACCTTGCAAAGATAACTGGCTACATTTGGGTACCTTGCCTCTACCTATAGTAGGAAAACTCTAGCTCATCCTTCAAGGTCTGTTATCTCCTTGAGACTGCCTATAAAATGATAATTATAACAATACTGCTAAATTGCACAGTTATCATGCTTCATAAATTTATAAAACTCTTCCCAAACATTATCTCATTTGCTTATCACAATAGCTCTGAAATGCTAAAAAGGGCAGAGACTTTCATTTCCATTTTGTTGATGGTTATACCAAGGTTTGGAGTGGAGACTGTTGCTACTGAATATATTCTGGCCTACAGTAATTGTTCTCTCTTTTGCATGCTTACTGTACCTAAGCCTATACCATCTGTTGAACTGGTCTGTATGTTAAGATCTTTCTGATGGGTAATAATAAAATAAGAACACATATCACTCTTGGTATATGTATATGTATATTGATATTACTATATCAAGTACTATTCTTGGTATATATCAAGTACTGTTCAAGAGCTTTACATGTATTAATTAACTTAATCCACACCATAATCCTATGAAGTAGGCAATATTATTTTCTAAATTTTACAGGTGAGGAAGTTGAAACAGAGAGCTCAAGTGACGTTCTTCGGGCAATCTCTGGAAAACGTGATAGAGAACAAACGTGGAGCAAGTCCATCTGTTTCTAGAATGTGTCTAGTAAACTCTCTTTAGACTGTAGAGTTTCAGAATGTAAATGTCATTGCTCTTACTATTTCCATTTATAATTAGGATACTTTAGGTTTACAAAACAACTTCTAATTATAGAATAAACATAGAATTCTCTTTAGAAGCTACAAATCTCTTAATGTTCATGGAGGTGCTTTCAACATTCTATGCTGCTCTCAGCCCCATAATTCAGTTACGTTCGAATGAAATAGAATACATTGACAGCTAGAAAATGAGAGAGAAGTTCTCACAGAGACCACATTTCTTCATCCAATAATCATTTTACTATTAATCTACTATAATGACAATGTGCCTCAAAAAGTAACAGATAGAAGTTGACCATGTTTATAGTTTTTACGAACTATTACCTCAAGGTGAGGATTGTTGCTATTTTTTTAATTTGACAAATTTGTTTTATTTTTCTATGTTACCTTTAACTCACATCCCCAAGAGCATTTAGATATAAAATGCTTTCACTGTGAAACTAAAAGTGTTCTTTCTTGGAGCAACCCTGTGGCTCCACCATTCTGAACTCTATTAAAAGTGAGGTGGTTTCTGTATCTCTTCAATGAAGGACTAGAAAGGTGGGCAGTTTCATCATATCAACAATTAAAGTCTCCCTCCTGGATCTCAATGATCACCAGAGTAATCACATCTCCTACGGATCTTTTTTCCCCCTCTTCTGTTAATATTCGTGAGAGCCAAACATTTTGGAAGTAATTTAGAAAGCATCTGTCCAAGCCGGGCTCGGTGGCTTAACCTGTAATCCCGCGCTTTGGGAGGCTGAGGTGAGTGGACTGCCTGAGCCCGGGTTCGAGACCCGCCTGGGCAATT
Organism: Carlito syrichta; assembly: GCF_000164805.1. Lineage (NCBI taxonomy): Eukaryota > Metazoa > Chordata > Mammalia > Primates > Tarsiidae > Carlito > Carlito syrichta. The sequence continues at coordinate 711,160 of NW_007233175.1, read as the reverse complement.
TGGCGAGACCTCATCTCCACAATAAATCAAAAATTAGCCAGACGTGCAGCACGCGCCTGCAGTTCCAGCTACTTGGAAGGCTGAGGCGGAAGGATCGCCGGAGCCCAGCAGGTCGAGGCTGCGGTGGCCGGGAGCGGCCACTGCACTCCAGTCTGGGCGACAGAGTGAGACTCCAACTCAAAAAAAAGAAAAAGAAAAGAAAAAGAAAACATCTGTCCAATACCAGCTGATTGGTCAATTGACATATCTTCATTATATGCAAGATCCAACTTAGAAATCGAGCAGATAGTGTGATCCAAAATATCGGAAGAGGTCTGGCATGGTGCCTCACACCTGAAAAGTCTTAGCACTTCGGAAGGCTGAGGCAGGGATACTGCTCGAGGTCAGGAGTCTGAGATGAAGCTGAGCAACACAAGGGAGAAACCGCCCCAAAAAACTGGAATTACTTTTTTGGAAGGTGAGCCCCTTGTAGTACAGGATTCTTCCCCTAGGTAAGTGTTCTAGAAAGTCATCAGCATCAAGGTACCAGCTAGTGTTGTGAGAGGTTGCATTTGGCATCCGTGAATTTTTTTTTTTTTTTTTTTTAGTTGGAGTCTCACTCGGTCGCCCAGACTGGAGTGCAGTGGCCGCTTCCGGCCACCGCAGCCTCGACCTGCTGGGCTCCGGCGATCCTTCCGCCTCAGCCTTCCAAGTAGCCGGAATTACAGGCATACGCTACCATGTCCAGCTGATTTTTTGATTTATTGTAGAGATGAGGTCTCGCTGCCCAGGCGGGTCTCGAACCCGCGGGCTCAGGCAATCCACTCACCTCAGCCTCCCAAAGGCGCGGGATTACAGGCTGAGCCACCAAGCCTGGCTCATCCGTGAATTTTTGAGGGGAGATTCTTACAATGCATGTGCCCATTTCATGACAGGTGATTTTCACGTTCACCTGCTCATACTACACTGAGTGTTCAGCAGTTTTTCACCAAAAATGGCATGACCTTGGTGCCCCACCCTCCCTATTCATCACAGGAAACTTTTTTTGTTGTTTCCCTGGATGAAAAAAGTCTTCAAAGGGAAATGTTTTGCTGATGTGGAAGAGGTGAAACAAAAAAACTGCAGAAGCACTAAAAGGTATCAAAAATTTATAAGTTCAAGAACAGTTTTGAGCAGTGGAAAACGTTCTCAATAAGCGTATTATATTAAACAGAGTGAACTTTGAAAATGACTGAAGTTTAAACAGGTAAGTATAAATACACAATTTTTATAAATAAATTTCATTTTGGGGGTCTCACCTCATAGAATAAATAAGCAAATATGATATAAACATACAATGGAATATTAAGTCTTAAAAAGAAAGGAAATCCTCTCATATGCTATGTGAATGAACTTTTAGTGTATTATGCTAAATAAAATAAGCTACTCACAAAAAGACAAAATTGTATGATTCTACTTATGTGGGATATTTAGTGTAGTCAAATTAATAGAAACAGAAAGCAAAATGATAGTCTCTATTAGACATTTCTCAAAAGAAGATATACAGGCAGCCAACAGACACGTGAAAAATTGCTCAGTCTCACTTACCATCAGAGAAATGTAAACCAAAACCACATTGAGATACCACCTAACTTCGTAAGAATGGCCAACATTAATTAAAAAAAAAAAAAAAAAGATGCTGGCGAGGAAATGGAGAAAAAGGCACGCTTCTACACGGCTGGTGGGAATGCAAACTAGTGCAACTTCTTTGGAAGACAGTGTGGCAATTTCTGAAAGAACTGGCAATTGACCTTTCATATGACCCCGCAATCCCCCTATTGGGAATATACTCAGAGAAACTCAAATTCTACAAAAAAGATACCTGCACATGCATGTTTGTTGCAGCTCTATTCACAATAGTAAAAACATGGAACCAAGCATGCTGCCCATCAAAGCTGGATTGGATAAAAAAAATGTGGTACCTATACACAATGGAATATTATGCAGCCATAAAGAAGGACTTTGCAGCAACTTGGATGAATTTAGTCTATCATACTCAGTGATCTATCACAGAAACAAAGAACAGAGTACCATATGCTCTCACTCATAAGCGGACTTTGAACAATTATCATAATACTATAAGAAAGGGATTGGCAGTAGTGGGAAACTGCCAGGGGAGGGGGTTGGGATTGGCAGTTGAGGGAAACTGCCAGGGGAGGGAGGGGCACACCTCATCAACAAGGGTACCTGCATAATGAACATTTGTATACCCAGCCGTGAATTGTGTACCACATCTTTAAAATTAAAATTAAAATTAAAAAATTTTTAATACCATAAGAAAAGAATGTTCTATTAGTTCATTCAAGCGTTCATAGTGAACTACTACAGAGAAGGAAAAGTAATTTTTTTCTAACCCTCATAAGTTCTTAGTTAAATGGGTTGCTATAACAAAAGAAAAACAAACAGAAATTTTATTAGCATGCACATGAGGAGGGATCCCCCCAAAACAGAATTATTTTGGGGGGTTCCTTGTAGTACAGTTTTACTGCACTAGGTAAGAGTTCTAGGAACCCATCGGCATCAGTGTACGAGCTAATGTTGTGAGAGGTTGCATTCAGCTTCAGTGATTTTTTTTTTGAAGTGTCTTTCAAGCATTTTCCCATGAGTGCACCTGTTCACACTGCATTGAGTATTCATCAGTTTTTGACCCAAAAGGGCATGAGCCCAAGGCATACACTTCCTATTCACCCAATCTTTCCCCAAACAACTTTTTTGTTTACACAGTTGAAAAATGTCCTCATAGGGAAACATTTTGCTGATGCAATGGGGTGAAATTTTTTAAAATGGCAGAACCTGGTGGCACTAAGGTTTCGAAATTGATGAGTTCAAAAGCTGTTTTGAGTAGTGGAAAAAGTACCTTGATAGGCATATTGCATCAAACGAAGAATACGTTGAAGGTGACTGAAATTTAAACATATAAAAATAAATACACCATTTTTTATAAATAAATTATGGGTTTGGGGGGGTTCCCCCCTCATATAGCCACATATATACATAAGCGGTACTCATGGAATAAATTCTCAAAGAAATGGCTTTGAATTAAGTTTATTTAGCATGTTAGGTAAAGAACAATACATTTTTGGAGAACTGGCGGGACAACTTGGGAGTGACAAATTGGAGGAAGGCAAATAAATGGCAGATATAGTTTAGTTAGTAATATGGATAGATTCCTCTGGTGCCGTCTTTAGGCCAATAAGGGTCTAAAGCTGTCTTCAGTGGTTCACCTTTGTTCTTCACTGTAGGAAGAGGGTGGGATGCCTTCTGTTTGTAAATTTATGTCCTGCTCTTAGGTAAATAGAGGGAAGGTAGAGCACTTTCCTGCACCTGCTTCTTTTCAACTGCCTCCAACTCAACAATCCATATGTCAGAAGATCTATATTGTGAGATGGTTTGTTCTGGTCTCCCACAATGCCATAGCTCACATACTTCTGAGGGCTAGAAATCTAAAAGTCTGAAATCAAAGTGCCGACCTTTTTGGTTCCTGCTGAAGGCTGTCTTCTTGGCTTGCAGATGACTACCACAATCATGCCTGGCTGGATTCTTGCTATGTTGCATGGACGTTCCTTGACTTGAGCCGAGAAGGAAAAGTGTGTGGAGCTCTGGTCTCTTTTCTTTTTTTTTTTTTTTTTGAGTTGGAATCTCACTCTGTTGCCCAGTCTGGAGTGCAGTGGCCGCTCCCGGCCACCGCAGCCTC
>NW_007233175.1:706879-707428 GCF_000164805.1 Carlito syrichta | reverse complement strand
ACTCACCTCAGCCTCCCAAAGGTGTGGGATTACAGGCTGAGCCACCGAGCCCGGCTTGGTCTCTTTTCTTAAAAAGCCACTAATCATGCCATAGGTACTCCACTGTTATAAAGATAGACGTTAAAAAGATTTACAAAAATCTAAAACAATGTCATTCTTTCATCTGATTTTTTTGTTTTAGAAATTTTAATTTTCTTATAAAATATCTATTTTGTCAATATGTATTAGGTACATTATTTTTAACATAAATATATATTTTTTAAATTTATATTTTATTTTAAGTGTGTGGTACAACTCAGAATTAGGTGTAAAGTGGACATCATACAGGTAAAGTTTGGGCCTCCCTTTGAACATATATATATATATTCAGTTTTAATTTATAATAGGAAATTTTGATCAAAGTAATCAAATAAACACAATATCTTCAGGTCTATAATAATACTTAAGAGTATAAAGGAGCCGGGCTCGGTGGCTCAGCCTGTAATCCCACACCTTTGGGAGGCTGAGGTGAGTGGATTGCATGAGTCCGCGGGTTCGAGACCCGCCTGG
>NW_007233175.1:703384-706659 GCF_000164805.1 Carlito syrichta | reverse complement strand
TAGCAGGTCGAGGCTGCGGTGGCCGGGAGCGGCCACTGCACTCCAGTCTGGGCGACAGAGTGAGACTCCAACTCAAAAAAAAAAAAGAGTATAAAGGAGTCCTGAAGTCAAAATATTTATGAATCATGTCTTATTACAATTTTTTAAGCAATTATCTTAGACAATTTTGGTATAATCTTCAGTACACTGAATTTTCTTTGATTATTTTAGATCAGAAATGTATGGTGTTTTAAGTTAATGACAGAAATTATAATTGTAGAGTTATGTGAAGTCACTTGTAGATCGAATGACTGTCAGAAGACAATTATTAATCCTAGATTTGCTGCAGACTAGGACAGCCATGTTTGATCCAGTTAAATTTGAATTTCAGTTAAACACTGAATAATATTTTAGTGCTAAGCATATTACATGCAATATTTGGGAAATACTCATACTAAAACAAATTTATTGTTTATCCAAAATTCAATTTTAACTGGCATTCTATATTTTATCTGGAAAATCTTCCTCAGATGACTTTGACCTTGACAAAACTACTTTGTATCTACAGGTTTATCCTTTATCTATCTGTCTAATAATTAATATGGACCCCCCTAGCTGGTACCCTAGTCATTCCATTAATGACATATCTATACCTAACCTTGGCCTAAGTGTCAGGAAAATAAGAAAGATTTGAATTACTAGAGGCTTTGAGGAAAAATATGTGCTTGGCACAGTTAACACCTTTGAATAAATTTCTCAAGGACAAAGTTGGATTATTTTGGTTAGATGAGTCCTTCATTCCCAGGTCTGTGTCAGGCAGTCACTTGGAGAATAAAAGAGATATTTCCTGAGTCACAGCTATTATTTTTCTTGAGTTTGATAGCCTAGGGAATGCTACAAAGAAGGTGCTACTCATTGATGACTAAATGTTCTGGTTTGTCCACAGGTCCCTGTTCAGACCTGTTGTCCTAACACCCTTCCCAGTTTAATGTTTGTCTCTCACTGAAAGTGAGAGAAAGCCATAGCCCATTGTGAATCATGAGAGTTCTGAGGAAAAACCACCTTGATGAGATCAAACAGAAAATTTTTGTTTCCCCAGTTGAAAAAAGTCCTCATAGGGAAGCATTTTGCTGATGTGAAGAGGTGAAATTAAAAAAAAAAAGTGGCAGAACCACTAAAGGAATCAAAATTGATGAGTTCAAAAGCTGTTTTGAGTAGTGGAAAAAGCATCTCAATAGGCGTATTGCATCAAACAGAGACTATGTTGAAGGTGACTGAAGTTTAAACATGTAAGAATAAATACATAATTTTTAATAAATAAATTATAGGTTTTGGGGGTCCCCTCTCATATATATTCATATATACACATAAGTGGTACCCATGAATTAAGTTATTGAAGAAATGGCTTTGAATTAAGCTTATTTAGCACCTTAGGTAAAGAGCAACTCATTTTTGGAGAAGTGACAGGACAACTTGAACAAGACTACCCTACAACTTCTTATATTTATTCCTACCTCTAGGAGAAGGCATAAAAAGAATTATACTTGGACACCTCCTATCTATTCATATTATAATAAAAATACAAATATCAAATAATATACAACCTGGAAGAGGAAGACAAATATTTCTCAAAAGAAAGAGTGGGAGCAAAGACTCTTAAGGAAGCAGCACTATTATCTTTATGGAGGGGTTAGGGAAATTGTCATTTAGTTTGCAATGCTAGGAATGCCAGCTATCCTATAATGCAAAGATATTTCCCTTTAGGGGAAAAAAGTCTGCCTATAATTCTTAATAACTTTCCTACAGGCTACCAAATATTATACTCTGATTTTAGATAATTGTTATATATTAACTTTGTTAGATTTGTGTGTAATTTGATTATATTATCTATGAATTTTATGTAGTAAAAGTGTTGCTATAAATATTTTTAAAAGGGAATATTAAGAATATAGAAATTTAGTCACAGTTGAAACAAAAGCAAAATTAAATATCCTACACAGAGAAGCACTTACTCTGTGTCAGACACTATTCTATCTGCTCTATATGTGTTAATCACTTAATCCTCATGACCACACTACAGGTGCTATGGTTATTCTCATTTAAGTGCGGTGAAACAGAGGCCTGAGGAATTCAGATAACTCTTTTTTTTTTTTTTTGAGTTGGAGTCTCACTCTGTCGCCCAGACTGGAGTGCAGTGGCCGCTCCCGGCCACCGCAGCCTCGCCCTGCTGGGCTCCGGCGATCCTTCCACCTCAGCCTTCCGAGTAGCCGGAATTACAGGCGTGAGCTACCACGCCCGGCTGATATTTTGATTTATTGTAGAGATGAGGTCTCACTGCCCAGGCAGGTCTCGAACCCACGGGCTCAGGCAATCCACTCACCTCAGCCTCCCAAAGGTGCGGGATTACAGGCTGAGCCACCGAGCCCGGTTCCAGATAACTCTTGATCTGTACAACAAATATAGTATTTTCTCCAGACTGCCTTTAAAAAAGACTAACAAATTTATTCAACTAAAGAAATAATTATTTTACACTTACTGCGTGCTGGACAAAAGGGCAAATTTCAAATGAACATTCCACCTTGGCAACAATTTTACAGCATTTCATTATTATTATTTTTTTCTGCTTTTCCCAGTAAGCACTTCCCTCTTTTTGTCGAATCTCCATGTTCTTTCTTCTCTATGCCATGAGTATCCCCTATACTTCATGGAGAAATAAAAACTGTTGGATAGGACTTTCTTATTTCACTACCTACAAACTTGTAAGTCTACATGCATTCGAATCGCTCCTCTGTATTGAATTAGTTACCATTTGTTGCATCACTGCCCAAATACTTAGTGACTTTCAACAGTAATTCTTTTGTAGCTGATAATTCTGTGACAAGCAGGGTTTGACTTAACTTGACAACTGTTCTGTTTCCTCCTGGGCTCAGTCATGTGTCTACAGCAAGCTGCCTGCTCAGTGATGGCTGGAAGGTCGAGAACACTGCAGCCATAGTTGGTTTCTCATCTTCAGGAGTATATAATAAACCTGCCTCTATCTCTGTAAGCTCAGGGATTCCTATCTTAGATACTGCAGCTACTACTCACATGTAGCTATTGAGTACTTATGTGGATAGTGATATGCCGTATGTGTAAAATGCACATCAGACTCTGAAGACAATATAAAAAATGTAAAATATCTAAATATTTCTAATGTTGATTTTGCATTTAAATGCACAATTTTGAATATATTGACTTAAAAAATATGCTACTAAATTAATTTAATTTATTCATTTTTACTTTTTTTTTTTTTTTTT
>NW_007233175.1:679052-703364 GCF_000164805.1 Carlito syrichta | reverse complement strand
TACAGGTGTGCACTACCACACCCAGCTAATTTTTTTGATTTATTGTAGAGATGAGGTCTCTCCAAGTTGTCCAGGCGGGTCTTGAACCCGCGGGCTCAGGCAATCCACTCACCTCAGTCTCCCAAGGTGCAGGATTACAGGCTGAGCCACTGAGCCTGGCTCATTTTTACTTTTTTAAAACATATGGGCTGGGCATGGTGGCTCATGCCTATAATCCCAGCACTTTGGGAGGCCGAGGTGAGAGGATTGCCTGAGCTCATGGGTTCAACACCAGCCTGAGCAACTTGGCAAGACCTCATCTCCACATGCCTATAATTCTAGCTACTTGAAAGGCTGAGGTGAAAGTATCACCTAAACCCAGCAGGTCAAGACTGCGGTGGCCGTGAGCATGTCACTGCACTCCAGCTTGGGCGACAGAGTGAGACTCCAACTCACACACACACAAAAAGTGATAGAATGCAAAAAACATATATACCATCGTTGCCATTTTTGAGTTCATTGTTCAGAGTGTTAAGTACATTTACATGATTATATAACCAATCTCCAGAATTCTTTTCATCTAGAAAACAAGAAACTCTATATTCATTAAACATAAATTTTCATTCCTTCTTTCTCCAACCCCAGTAAGCCACCCTTCTACTTTCTATCTCTACAAATTTGACTACTGTTGGTATCTCATATAAGTGGAATAATACAATATGTGTCCTTTTGTGACTGGCTTATTTGACTTAGCATAATGTCCTCGAGTTTTATCCATGCTGTAGCATGTGTAAGACTTTCCTTCCTTTTAAAAGTTGAATAATATTACATTGTTTGTATATATTACCTTTTATTTATTTATCAATTCATCTGTTCATAGGAACTTTGATCACTTCTACCTTTTAGCTATTGCAAATAACATTTCTACGAACATGAATATACAAATATCTATTTGAGTTCTTTCAATAGTTTTGGGTATATATTCAGAAGCAAAACTGCTGGATTATATGATAATTTTACTTTTACTTTTGAGGAAATGTCATACTATTTACCTTAGCAGCAGCACCATCTCACATCCCCACCAATAAGGCACAAGTCTTTTTATTTCTCCACATCCTAACCAACACTTGTTAATTTTTGTTTTATAGCAGCCATCCTAATGGGTGTAAAGTGGCTAGCTTATTCTTAATAGTTTCACTATAAAGAAAACTAGTGGTTTTACTACTAACTTTGTAGATATTGTTCCTTGTGTTCAAGCTTCTATTGCTGCTTCTGTGAATTTAACTGTGAGTATAATGAATCATCCTCTATTGCCAAGTAAATTTGTCATTTCTCTCTGACTGTTTTTAAGATTGTCTATTTGTCTTCAATGTTGAACACTTTGATTCATCGAAGTACTTGTTGATCTATTAAAATGTACTTATCAGCCCCCCCAAAATAACCTAAAAACTACCAAGTAAAATAAATCAAGATCTGTTCCCTGTCTTTATGCACACTTTAGCATTGCTCAACATAAATAAATATTCCAATATATTTGAAATAGTCTCTCAATTTCTGTGATTCCACATTCTTGTAGCTTTTTTTATATAAAGCTGATAAATATTGTCAGAATGGATGAAAAAAATTTGTATATACCTTACTCTTATCTGACTCTATATATTTGGTATTTCCAAGATTGATTCTGATTTTTGTCTTCTTTCTTCACACCTTCTCTCTAGGTGATCACATACAAATTCATGGATTTACATATCAACTACATGATTATAATTCACAAGACTATACATAACTTATATAAACTTATCCCAAATTCTGTTTGAGCTTTGTATACAATTGATATGCTACATACAGTGACCTTTGAAATTTATTAACAATGTTATTAAAGCCTATTCTCACTATCCCAACCTGTTTCTCACTCTGCTTTCCAGAGAAATAAATGATGTCACTATCAAGCCAGATGCTCAAGTCAAAAATAATTACCTCCCTTTTTATTGTTTGTCCCTTACCTCTGAACATAGTCTACAAGTAATGTCTCCATTGTCACTGCATATTTTGAGTTGAATCCACTCTTTCCTTTCACCTGATTATCTCCAATATAATCTCCCAGACTGGTCTTTATATTTTACATTCCTCTAAACTATTCTGTTTTCATTGGAACAACACTTTGAAAAGTGTAAATCAGATCAAATTTCAACACTGCTCAGAATTATCCAGTTAACTTATAATAAAATTAAAATGGCCTAATGATAGCCTATAAGGCTTAGCATGAACTGGCTTTTGCTTGCTTTTTCTACATTATCTGCTATTACTCTCTTTTTTTGCTCCCTAGGTACTGTCCTATTGTTCTCTTTGCAGTTCCTTGACCAGAACAAGCTTATTTAAGCCATTGAAGTCATCTTCCTCTTCTTTCTATTTTTCTTCTTCTTTCTATTCTCCTTCTCCTCCTCCTCCTTTTTTCTCCTTCCTTCTTTTTCTCCCCAGCCTTCAGTTCTCAAATTTTATTGAGGTCAACCTTCAATGCTATCTTGAGTGGCACCATCCTCCCACTCTCAGTCATTATATTTAAGACATTTAATTTTCTGTGATCCAACATTATTAACGTCTAACGTTGAAAACTGGTGAAAAACATTCTTTAATAATAAACTGTGATGGGAATATGAAAGATGTAGTAGAATTATATATGCATATACTAGATATAGTTTTTACTTTCTGGAACTATTTTTGACTCTGATTTTATAGTTATTTAATATTAGAAAAAGTGACTTTTGAAAATGAAAGGTCACATCTAATGTCAAGGTCATATCTAATATCACCCTATCTATTTAATTCTAGATAATAGAATCTATGTGTCAGAAATATTTGGCTTCCTCTAGATAAAGTTGGACAGGTATAGAAGTTTCTGGATTTTCAAAAGGGATTTTATTCCAGAATTCCTTATTTGCCAAAACAAACAAACAAACAAAAAAACCCTGTCTCTCTTTTTACTTCTTTGGGTTCCTCTGGCTTCCTATAGCTTCAAGTTTTGACAGTATATTATTATTATATCACATATAAAACATTGCTAATAGTGTTTGACTCTTACATGGCTCATACCGACTTCACCTGCATCCTCATACCTTCTCTCCAGCTCTTCAGGACCCTCTAGATATCTGTAACACGTCTTTAGCATAGCTTCTGGGTTTTAACCTTAGAGATCATTTTATTAGTGCTGCCAGAATAGTTCAGAGAAGAAAGACAGCTATGTTGACTGGAGTAGTCAGGATTGACTGTCATAGTTGACTTCTCATCTTCATGAGCATATGATGAACATGCCTCCGTTTCTGTAAGCTCAGGGATTACTATCTTAAATACCTAAACATGAAAGCAATTCATACAAAAGCAAAATCACAAACACACCATCTACTGTCTTGAAATATATTTAAATTCTTCATAGGTGAATGCCCATAACAAACAAGATTCATTCCTCCAAAAATTTTTGAGATTGAGGTGTCACTTTCTTTCAAGCAATGTTCTAGCATCGAGAAGGCAGCACTAAACACACAGAAAAAAAGAACTTTCTACCCTCCCGAAGAGTATATGTCAATGTAGGGAGCAGTAAGCATATAAATATAAATCTAAGATAAATGCATGTGTATTAAGTACATAAATGAGCCAGAAACTTTTCTAGATACTTGCACTGATGCGTTTTCTAAAAGACACCTAACAAATTCTATGAAAAATTAAAGTGGAATATTAGGATAGATAGTGATGATGAAGATGGAAGAGATCAACAAAAACATTTAGATTAATAGTCAGAGGGAAATGCTGAGACTTGATTGAGCATGAGGAGACAACCATTCAAAGACCCAGGGGAAACAGGCAGAGGAAAACAGTTCAAATGTACCAAGGAAATAACTTAGCTTGATCAATAGACAGAAAGTGTCAGTATGTGTGGAACATAATGAAAGAAAGGGGACTTAATAGGAGATACAATTGTGTGTACAAAATGTGGATTTTATCTAATTGCATTGGACAACTTTGAATTAAATTCTTCATATGGATGTTGAATACAGATGACTAGTCCTTATCGGTACATATGCATTTTGCAAGTAGTTGCTACACAAAGAGTTGTCCTAGATACCCTTGCCTTGAGCCAAAAACCCTGGTTGCATTCCTTGATTTGTCAACCATCACAGTCAACAACATGCCTCCACAGGAAGTAGACTCTCCCAGTTTAAAGATGTGGGGTACAATTCAGAGTTAGGTATACAAATGTCATTGTACAGGTAAAGTTTGCACCTCACTTTGGTCCCCACTTCACCTAGTTTAAGATCAGGTACCCTTATTGATGAAGTGTCCCCCGCCCCCTCCCCTGGCAGTTTCTCACTACTGCCAATCCTCAAAGTAGACTTTCATTGTCTTGTTATTATCCCAGTAGGAATTAGCAAAGTAAAATGTATGGAAGCTCCATTGGTGAATGAAAAAACCATTATTTTCTGAAGACTTAAAACAGACAATAATAATAAGATAATGTTTACCTTGTATTATTTATATTTGGTTTAGGTAAAATATTTTACTTCCTTTAAGATACACTTTCATAGAAACTGTTTTGATGAGTGAGCCCACTAAGTTTTTGAAACATTGTTAATTGGTACATTCAAGTTAAGAAACCAATGTATCAAGTTGTAAAATGTTTTACTGAAACAGAGATCTGGAAAGGTTTATATCCCATTCTCCAAATATGATCCTCGATATGTGTCTATCCTCCACATTTTAGTAACTCACATACCACCTGAGACAGCTCAAACACGTTTTTTAGATTCTATTATTAGGAAAAAAGTATTTAATGAATAAAATTGTATTAGATATTTTTACTCTATGTGGTCCTAGATTCATTCCTTGATGTTTTTTACATTCCTTAGATAGTCGTATAAGATCACTAGCATATCCCATCCTACTCCTCTCTAAATTGAACACATAAAACTCTCTCAATATTTTCCAATCAAATTAGTTGCTTACCAGGGTTACAATAGAACTAATCAATACCCTCTTTAAACTGCTATATCCGAAAAAACAAAATGCTTCTGATGTGCTCTGACCAGCACCAAATATCTTCCTTCTGAAACCCTTTATCCTTCCAAAAAATGAACTAAGATGTCTGCTGCTTTAGGACTTTGTCTTAAATGACTTTTCAGATTAAAACCTTGGTTTTTTATTTGTTTGCTTGTTTTTCACACAAAGATGGCCTTCTTAAGGCTCGTAGATCTTTCTCTTCACAATAACAATGGCTAATAATGGACACTGTCTACTGAGCTATAACCATCCACACTGCACAATTCGAAACTCCTCATGTGCTAACTCATTTAATGCTCATTAAAAACAAATAAATGAATGAATGTATTTAGTCCTTTGACCATTCTCCCACTTTGTCTAGAGTTAGAAGTGATTACCACGCTTGCAGAATCATGCTTTCAGTATGCCATTAGTTGATTTGATTAATGGAGAATGTCATTACTCAAACAAGGGACACTTTGACACAGAAAATGTACAAAAAGTATCAAAAATAAAGTTTCAGTGAATGAAACAATACATATCTAACAATATATATCTAAATGAAGGGGGCTCACTCTGCTTAACACTCACTTTATTTAGGCAATGCTTTATTTCCTGCACACTCCAGAAGCTGTACCTGCCCAAATCCACTGGGCACTCAGGCAATCTCTCAGGAACTTGGACGAGGTAATTATAGGGAACTGTCCATTCTTGTTCCCTCACTGTTGTGCCAAACAGCCTTTCAGTCAATCCAGTTAGTTTCTGGGAATTATCCTTGTCCCCTGTAATTCTAGTAAGGCAGCGGCCCACATATTCCCTTTTCTTAGCACACAGAAAGTTGCCCTTCATTTGCCATCGTGATTTAAAGACAGCATAGTCTAACTCCCAAATTTAATTTCAGACACATGTGCCTTGGATCAAATATCCTGCTGGCCCCTGTCCAAACCTTTTTTCCCCTTGGATTTCCTGACTTAATTACCTCAAATTCAGATAAAGACAAATCCCAACTATCTGAAAATATATATATATACATATATCTTTAGCCATTATGGAATAGGCTTCAGATTGAAAACAATTGTAGAACATTAGCTGCAGTAAAATAATGAGATATGATATTCACTCCTCAAAGTGTTTTCCTATTCAGCACTTTACTAGGTGCCAATATATTTTAAATGCATTTTTCTCCACTTGCCATCTTTGTCAGCTCCCCAGTAAATAAGTCTTTGTAGCAAGACCTGGGCTGGAATTGTTGAAGGGTGACTCAATAACCACTTTCATTATCCCAAGTGTGATTACATGGCGGATGGTGACCAGCTGTTCTCCCTCTCTGATGAGGCAAGAATGAGAGAAGAAGGGCATAAATTACAGCTGGAGGGAATTCAAATGATGTAAGGAGGAACTCTGGGGGTAGCAAGCATGGTTAAGCAGAGGAGGAGTTAGCAGAGCAGTTAATTCCTTCTCTGACAATGTGTCTGGAATGGTTTGGTGAGCTTTATGTAAGGCAAGGAGTTCACCCGGATGAATTTGACAGAACTTTCTGGTTCCAAGATTCTGCCTTCATTCCTTGTTTTGTATTTCAATTGGTGGCCTTCACCGTCTACTTTGCGATGCAAGTTATCTACAAAAGCTAAATAAATGGAGGCATTAAAAAACTAGACAGCTAGAGGAATTAAATAATATAGAGACTGCAAAAATAGGTCTTTGAAATCAGACAGATAGAAGTCCAGGATAACTACTTATTCATTTTCTGACCTCAGGCAAGTTACTTAATGTGTGTGTGTGTGTGTGTGTTTGTTTTTTTTTTTGACTTATTTAATAGTGGTATTGTGAGACCTAGACATAATATCTGTACGGTTCAAAATACAAATAAATGAAAATATTCCCATTTTAATCAATGAGTTTTTGTGTACTTTGTAATAGTTGCTTCAGGACACACATAGAAGTTGTTTTTATATATCATCTCTTGATTTTCACCACAACCTTTACAATTGAGGGCTGGTATTTTGTAGTTCCACACACTGAAGCTCAAATAAGTTAAGGGACTTGTGACACAGCTAATGAAGATGATTTGGAAACTCAAACTGAAGCTATGCTTTGTTTCCCCAGATCTAGAATCAATTGTTTCTATGTTTCATTATTTGCCATATTGCATCTACTAAAACCTGTACATTTCCTGTGACAAAAAAGAGAATAACTATAACAACCATGACTGTGGTCTTTTTTTTCAGAATGAGAAATAAGTACTTAAAGCAGACTGTTCCAGGGGCATCTTAATTTGTAGTTGGAAAAAAAAATCTAACATTTGTTTTATGAAAATGTTTTAGTTGCAAAGTCTTTACTTAGAAAGGTTCCTTTTCTTATATATACTCATAGTATTTTTTAAAAATCTCATATCACTGACACTAACTGGCCAAGTCTGATGCAACATTTTGTTGTCCATATTTATAGAACCATAATTCTATATGGGCATATCTTTATTTGAAGAGAGAAAAGACACTATGGGAGATGATTAGATTTATAGAAGCTTCTCTGGAAGGAATATTCTCAAGAACCTAAAATAGATAGAAAAAAATGAATTATCATTTGTGCCATGCTCCACCTGCCCTGTAATTGGGGAGGGGGGGGGGTCAGTGTTTGCTGCTTAAATGATCTGTTTCCTATATTGTGTTTTTTGAAGGTGAAAGAACACTAGAAAAAGTGTGGTAGTTTTCCTTAACTGAGGATCCTTATCTAAACTGCACAATTCAGAAAATGACTCCAGGGACTACTATCTTAATCCACCCTAGGTGATACACACATATTGTCAGGTCCTTCTTAGATAAGATGGATGTTTCTTAGAATGTTAAGGCTCAATTCTCTTCCACAACCCCTGTAAATAGCCTGATAAGAGAACCTAGGTAGTTAGCCTTTCCTCATTCATTGGGTTCCCTCAAGGTGGTGATCTTCCTAGGATGCTACAACTTCACGACTCACTGGCAAAATACGACTCAACATCCATAGACCTTGACATACCCTATAACTTGCTTTGGCTTTGTTTCACCACTATCTAAAGTAAAATAGCAAAATGATTACGAAAAAGCTTCCAGTCTTGTGAATAAAAATAGTTATGTAAATTCAATTCACATTGAACATTGAACAGGTTCTATGTGCCTATAACTATGTCAATTTTATAAGGTAAAGAGTGTTATAATAATTCAGTTCCTGCCCACCATCTAGATTATTTTCCCAAGGTACCAAAATTTCAATCATGATACATTTAGAAACAACAGAGGGAGATAAAACATGATAAAATGCCCTCATGATAAAAGTTAAATGAATATCAATTTTCAAGGTAAAATACAAGATATAGATATTTAAGTATTGGATTACTCAAAACCCCCAGATTTTGGATAGAAAATAGTTAAAATCTGATTCATAAGAATATCAATATATTATGGAGATAATATGCCTGAGGATATAAATGTAAATATATATGTAGATGCACACATATATACACAGTAATGGTATATGTTTATAAATTATACATGCCATATATACATATTTATATTTAAATGAACAAAAACATATGTCTCCAATCACCTTTGAGAGACAAGGTAGCAGAACCATACATAGGTTAAAGTTTACTTTATTCTGGGCTCTGTGGGAAGTGCAGGAAAGGAAGCTATAATAGATGCTTGGCACCTTGGTCTGGTTATGCAGTGACACAAGATCCAGTGAGGTCATCTGGACTTGTCTCTGTGCAGTCTGTCCAGACAGGAGGGTGAGTTAAAGAGGCAGATGCCAAGAAAAGCACTATGGATTCTTATGGGTGGTATCTTTACCCTGACTGTATAGTACTGTGATTAAATACATGTTTTAGCTGGGCTCGGTGGTTCAGCCCGTAATCCCGCACTTTGGGAGACTGAGGTGAGTGGATTGCCTGAGCCCGCGGGTTTGAGACCCACCTTGGCAACTTGGAGAGACCTCATCTCTACAATAAATCAAAAAATCAGCCGGGCATGCCAGCACATGCCTGTAATTCCGGCTACTTGGAAGGCTGAGGCGAAAGGATTGCCAGAGTCCAGCAGGTCGAGGCTGCAGTGGCTGGAAGCAGCCTCCGCACTCCAGTCTGGGTGACAGAGTGAGACTCCACGTCAAAAAATAAAAAATAAAAATACATGTTTTAGGGAAAACTAAATATACCATATGTTCTGTGCATTTACAATGTGGCCAGAGATGTAGAGGTTATATAATATCAGCATATTCTATATCGAACAGAGGCTCTAGGAAGAGCTCTCAGCAGTTCAAAATAAAATTCCTGCTCTGTGTTTATCAGTGACATAACTAACTTAACTTCATAACATATTTGTTTTCTTATCTAAGAAATGTGATTAATACATAAATTTGCAGGATTTGGAGGGAACATTAGCATTTACATTTTGGATAAATGCTTGAACTGATTTTTCCCCAAGCCACAATAAAAACGTATGTATATGAAAACAGGCATGTGTCTTAAATTGGGTGGTTAGTTGGCTTTCTACTTGGGGTCTTCTTTGTTTTTTTCACTCTCATTATTGATAGTGTTGTGTATGGAAGAGTTGTTTGGTACAACTTTTAGAAGCAAACTCATAATGTTCCTGACATCATCTTTCTGCCTGCTTTTTTGTTTTTTTTTTAATTTGTTTGTTTGTTGTTTTTGTTTTTTGAATAGGAAGTATGAGATCAGGTGTCTTAAGAAGCTAACCAAAATATTGGACTTTTATAACAAAAATTCATACCCATGGAATGATCAAAATATTTTTCAATCCAAATGCCTGTAGATGCAGGTGGTATTGGAACAACAACTTAAATTTTCCTTTGTACTACAGGAAACTTCCCTTTAGTCCCTAACCAAAGTCACTGTGATTGAATAAGAAAAAGAGCAACAGCAAAAGAAAGAGTGAAGGGGGAAACTTCAGGGAGTTAAATTGGTAATAGACTGAGAAAGTGAGGAAAATTGGTGATGGACTAGCAACCTGAACCATGCATTGAGCCATGTGCAAATGGTGACTGAAAGTCATTACCGCCTACAAGTTGCTCATTCAACTGTTAGACTGTGTTCTCAGCATTGATTCAGATGCTGCTGGTCACAGGTCCAGCACAAGGTCTGTTCATCTGGGATGCCTCTGGCAGCAAAGAGGGCAAAAGTAAATAAGGAAATAAAAGAGAGGAAGAGAGAGAAGCAAGTGCTGGACTAATATAAAGAGAATGTAATCCATTGTCCTGGGGATGCTCTCTCTGAATAGGGCCACCCACAAGGCAAGAGTGTTCTACCGGGAAAAAAAATGACACAATCATATTCAATCCCTCCCACAAGCAGGAGGGAATAAATTAAAAACGAACAAAAGTGAAACAATTTTTTCAGAGTACACATTTTTACTTTGACATATTAGGAGGGATGACCATGTGACTATAAATGAAGATGGTAGCAGGAAAAGAATGACTACAAGGAAATTAAGACAAGAAAGAATGCATTTTAACAATTGTAACAATACCATTGCAATGAATTGAAAACTGTCATGAGATAAAAATTTTACATACATTTTCCCATTCGATTCCCATAACAATCTTATGAGTTAAGTAACTTTATTTATTTTTTATTTATTATGGTATATCCATACAGTAGAATTAAATTTATTTGAACACAAAAAGGAATGAAGAACTAATATATACTACAACATGAATGAACCTTGAAAACATCATGTTGAATTTTTTGAGTTGGGGTCTCACTCTGTTGCTCAGGCTGGAGTGCAGTGGCATGGTTATGGCTCAATGCATCCTCAATCTCCTAGGTGATTGATTCTTCTGCCTCAGTCTCCTGAGTAACTGGGACTACATATGTGTGTCAAAACACCTGACCAATTAAATTTTTTTTTTTTTTGTAGAAATGAGGCCTCACTATGTTTCCCAGGCTGGTCTCCAACTCCTGGGCTCAAGCAATTTTTCTACCTTGACCTCCCAAAGTGCTAAGATTACAGGCTAGTCTCCAACTCCTGGGCTCAAGCAATTTTTCTGTCTTGGCCTCCCAAACTGCCACCCTGAGTGTTAAGTAAATTTACACCTCTATACAGAGGAGAAGGAAGAGTATTCTGGGTAATTATGTACCTCTCTTCTACCAAAATTCATGTGTTGAAAACCTAACTTCTACTATCTCAGCAAATGAACTTGTTTGGAAATAGAGTTGTTGCTGATATAATTAGGATGAAGTCACAGTGGAGTGGGATGGGTTCCTAATATAATTAGTGTCTTTTTAAAAAGAGGAAATTTGCACACACACACACACATATACACACTCACAAGGAGAAAGTTATTTGAAGGTTAAAATTATGTTGTCAAAAGAAAACAAACCATCAGAACCTAGGAGAGCATCCTGGAAGAGATGAATTTTTAATCTTCAAAGAGAACCTGGTTCTATTAACATTTTCATATCAGAATTCCAGCTTCTAGAAATTCGAGACAATGAAGCTCTACTATTTAAATCACCCTGTTTTAGTACCTTGCTATACCTTGCTATGGCAGCTCTAGGAAACTAATACAACAAATTCAAGAGAGATTAATACAAAGAGTCTGAGAGAGACTGAATACATTTCCAGGCCAGTCATTTTCGGAGTTGAGGCTTAAACTCTTACCTCTAACTCCAACTGATTTACTTGACACTTAAGTTTCCCTATTTCTTTAGTGCAAAACAACACTGAAAGACTTCTAAAATAATGTCTAGTCCACTCGATACCTGAATCCACTTTACAAATAACATCCATGCCAGTTATTCGTCCCATTCCTTCGTCAACATCACTGTATACAAATATCTACTTACCATCTAAGACATGATTTTGCTTTTGAATAACCTGCAAAGTTGGAAAGTCATGAATCTTCTTCAGAGCTCAGCTAAATCTTAACCCCTCTGCAATTTTCCCCTCAAATAATCACATCTCAAATTCAGAGAAACTAATAAATCATTCCTAATTTACTCAGTATTATTGTTGTAAGTCAGCCTATACAATTCCTTCCCTTGCTGTTTTACTCTGACTTAATGAAGCGAGACAATTTAGTGGTTTTGAGACCTTGTTCTCAAAGTGTGGTCCCCAAACCTGTATTGTCAGTGCCACCTGGGAACTTATTAGAAATGCAGATTATCAGTCACAACCTGAAACCTATTAAATCAAAAAGTCTGAATGAGATCCAGCAATTGTGTTTAGACAGAGTTCTTCAAGTGATGTGATACACAACAAACTTTGAAAAATCAGTGGGTTTAGAGCATAGATCTTGTCATGTATTTAAAAGGCTGAGGCTTACTACAGTTTTCTGACTGTGTTTGTTTTCACTCCTTCCATAAAACACATATCATATAAGACATATTAATAATTGATAGGCTAGAACAAATTGAAATTAGTAGATATAGAATATTAAAGCTTTCTTAAATTAAATAAAATACAATATAAACAGAGTAAAAAGGCACATCCAGTGCCAAGTAAAAATGAACAAGTGGAGATCTATATCTAAAAAATTAAAACTTGTATTAACTCATTATTATGAAAACAAATAGTCATGATAGAAAAACATTATTTTGTTTAAAAATCATACTCTAAACAAAATTTTTAAGAAGATTCTTTTGAGAAAAAAGAAAAAATGAATGTCTAGCCTAGGTGACTAACATGCTTAAGAATTTTGAAAAATATGTTATTTGAGATTAAGAAACCATACAATGTTTACACATGTACAATTATTTATCACACACTTCTTATATACAACATGTTTTCTTGGCAACACACTCTTACTGAAGGAAAAAAGAAAGAGGGAAGGAAGAAAGGAAGAAAAGAAGGAAGGAAGGAAGGAAGGAAGGAAGGAAGGAAGGAAGGAAGGAAGGAAGGAAGGAAGGAATACCAAACACTCAAAAAGGGAAAATCATGACAGCATTCCAACTGTGCATTCAATTTCATCTGGAATCCTTATCAACTTTTCTTGACAAGAGATTTTTTTCTACCCTCCTGTTGACTATTTGATTCAAATCTCTGACCTACTTTGCTTCTTTCTTGATGTTCCTAACTTATCCTTCACAGCATAACATTCTCAGACCACATAGGCACAATTACGTGTTTCTACACAGGTTCAAAATAGTCATTCATCTGTATCCATACTCTCTCCACTTCATTGTAATGGAAAGCATTTTTAAATCCTCCCAGTGACAAAATCTTTCACATAACCCAGATCTTATCTCCGTCTTCCCAGTCCTATTGGTTGCCCTTCCTAACCCCTTTTACTTCAACTTCTACCATGCTTCTGTATCCTTCACAAAACTTTTTTATTAAACATATTTTTATTTTAAAATTGTGGGGTACAGTTAAGGGTTAGGTATATAAATATGCATCATTCAGGCACCCTTGTTATAAGGAGCATCCCCTGTCCCCAGACAGATATTGACTACAATTAATCCCACCTCCCTTCCCCTCCCTGCCCCCCCATAGTTTCCCGCCACTGTCAATTCTTTTCTTATAGAATTATGATAGATGTTCAAGGTCCACTTATGAGTGAGAACATGTGATACTGAGATCTTTGTTTCTGTGAGAGATCACTCAGTATTATAGACTCTAGTTCTATCCAGGTTGCTGCAAAGTTCATGATTTGGTTCTTTTTTATGGCTGTGTAGTATTCCATCGTGTATATGTACCATGTACCACATTTTTAAAATCCAGTCCTCTTTTCATAGACAGCATGGTTGGTTCCAGGTTCTTGCTATTGTTAACAACGCTGCATTAAACAAAACTTCTTGAAAGTGCCAATTCTCAGGCTTTACTTTCTCACCTTCCATTCTCTTCCCTTCTAATCTGCTTCCCTCTCTACTGAAACTTGCTGTATTTATAGATGACCCTTTCAGTCCTCATCTTCATTAACGTTAGGTTGCATATTACGATTTTCCTATTCAGCATCTTTTACTTCTTTCTTCCTTCCTAACAGGATTCTAATTAATCTAGGCACGTAACCCTATTGTCACCTAGCCAGATGCTAGAGGAATTGCCGATCCCACACTCAACACCATTATGATTGGTTTGAGGGAAATTTCATTTCTCTTGTTCATGCAGAAATGAACAGGTGTCACAAGTATAGCTAATGTTTGTGAAGATATGTTTGTAGGTTGAAAAAAGGTGCAGGAGATCCACCTTTTAAAAGGATGTAACTCATATAATTCTGTTTTCCACTGACAAAAAGGAGCGCCAGAATGAGATTAAGTTTACACTGTGGACAGCACAGCAAAGAGGTGGAAACATGCTCTTTTACATTCTTGTTGCTTTAGACATCCCATGATAGTTTTCTGATGTTCCTCTTTGACTTCTTTTCCACGTTCTGCTTTTCATAATCACACTCTTCCTTTTTACACTAAATTTGAGTGGTCCTGTGTCCTCATTTTCTACACTGCAAAGTACTGGACTATCCTCACTTTCCTCAATTGAACAAACTTTTGACTTCCCTAAGTTTTCTGCACATGCTGATATTTTGCCAGGAGGTTCCCCCTTCCTTGGTCTTTTTGCCTGCATAGCTCTATTCATTCAAATCCTGCCTTCAGAATCATGCCATCTGACTGGCTTTCATTTTACACCCTAATCTATTTCAGAGCCCCTGCTATGGGTTCCTCTGCTTTCCCTTCATAGAAAATCCTCTATTTCTCACAATAATTCCATAAAATATGTGATTCTTTCCTATTTTATAAATGTGCAACTTACCCAGATTCAGAAAGCTGTAGGGAATGGCAGTAGGGGTGGAATTCAGGTCTGTTGGATCTGAGAGTTTGTGTCTCTTTAATTATCAGTGCAGGGTGAATAAAAGTCTAGCTGAGAAGATTGAGACAACAAAACTGGAAACGTAGAAGAAAGCTAGACATTGTGGTATAAGTGTGAATGTTGTCTCTTCTTTCATAGTTTAAAATAACACTTTATTTTACATATATATATTTAATATTCTCCCTATTTGTCATTTGTTTTTCTTTTCTTCATAGTGTTTTCTTTTATGACAATTATAGTAACTCAATAATTTGACTTTAATTTCAAACTTTGGTGATATTTACAAATGGCATTCCATATTACTTTATTTCCAAAGTAATCACCTGTAATTTATCTTCTACTATTTGCTTTTCCACTTTAAAATAAAATGCTGAATCTCTTTAATACTGATTATATTATATGATACAAGATTAACTTTAAAAAATAAATTGCTGAGCAACCCCTTCTGGTCCCCTTCCACTGTGGGAGCTTTTCTGTCCTCTTAATAAATCCTGCTTTCCAAAAAAATATTGCTATATGATTCTAAAAATTAATTTTTGTAACGGATAATATGCATATGGTGTTATACATATGTATACATATACATGTTTACATACATACACACACCTACATATACATGCCATATATTTAATTCTTGAGTCTACAAAAAATTCTGTTAATCTTTCTGTCAGCAGTCTAGTGCCCCTGTCATACCAATTTTATTTTAACTTTATAATACCTTTTAATAATGATTTTTAAATTACTCATTTTACTCTATTTCCAAAACATTCCTGGCTATTACAGTTTACATATTCTATTAAATGCAGTATTTAGGTCATTACTTTTAGAGAATCAGTTTAGAAACATTATTTACAAATAGCATGTTTAGGGGGGAATTTACAGATATTACCTTGAGAAACATTAAAAACCATAGTTAATATATTAATAAAAGTTGTATCAAACCTGAAGATTAATTTAGAAAGAAAACATGACTAGGATTTACTTTTCTTTAGTGAGAAATGTTATTAAATTCATAGATTATAATTAAACAAATATTATTTTTTCTCATTTGTGCTATTGATACCATTAATTTCATGGTTCTAAACCATCTCTTCATAGTTAAGGATAAAGATATGTAGACTATGTTTGTTTTAATATAGAAGTATTTTGATTTATCGTGTTACCACTTAATAGTTGCTTCTATATTTATCTGTAATATTGCCTGATTTTTACTTTTTCTCCTGTTTAGATAAGTTTTGGTACTGTTCTCCTGATTAAAACAATAAAATGGCATAGGTTTTATGAAGGAAATTAGAGGAATCTATAGAAGGGGATCTGAAGTAGATTAAGGGGTAAAATAAAGGAGGCATAAAACCAAATAAGAAAAAAACAAAATAATATGCCAAAATTAAGACTGAATTTAGCTGTTACACTGATAGATGTAAATGTGTTAAACTCTCCCATACAGAAATATCAGATTGAGTTTGAAATGCCTAACATGGCTACGTGTTGTCTCTAGCAATGACATGGGAAATATGCCCTGGATATTGTTTATTATCAAAACAAGGATACAAAAAAAGTGCATGAAAGGAACTCTTGGGAATAAACGAAGTGCCAAATGAAACCACTTCCAAATGTCAATCATGAGGGCTGGTGGCTATAAAAATATGGGCATTGAATTGCCAGATAAATTTGACAATGTCAAACAGCGATTAATTAGAAACATTATATTGCCTTAATGATTGATTATACTATTGCCCTTTCTATGAACAAACCCCCTGGATAATTCCTTGCATGGAGGATCCTAATAAGTTTGTTCCTAACAATTTTCATTTATTTTTCAGGAGTTATTTTTTTTTTAAGAGCTTATGTTTGCCAGGTGAAATAGTCAAGAGTTTCATTCACATTAAGGAAGCTAGTACTTAAAAATGGGCAAGTATGGCAAGCTAAATGCCTTTTGTATCTTTTTGGACTCCAAATAATGAGACTGAACAAGCTCTGTCAGTATGATAGTAAAGGTTAAAAAACTTAGAGACAACTACACAGGGAGGAAAAATAAAAAAACTAGCAAGAGTTATAGTTAGATCCACAGGGTTTCAAAAGTTCCCCTGGGAAAGTGTCTTTATTAGCAATGTCCCACACTCTGGAGTGCATGTATTTATTTTCTTTTGTAATTCTTTCATTGTTTTAGTAGCAACCCATGCTAAAGACTTTTCTAGACATCTTAGTCTGTCTACACTTTCTTTTTATTCCATAGTATCTTCAAATTTTTATGGTTTCATTTCAACCAATGTGATTTGTCACTGCTCCCTTTACTTTTTAATAACCTTTCTCCCTCAATTCCATATTCATTTGCCCAATCCTTCAAAAATTTATAATAGAGTCAAGATTGATTATTATATGTCTTCTTTAGAGAAACATTCCCCCCCACCCACCCACCACCACCTGGGTAGAAAAATCCCCTATTCCCTTTGTTGCAAATACGTATTTTCTGATACTTATATGATTTTCTCTAGCCACAGAAATGTTTTTCTTAATTATTCAATTATTCAGATAATGTCATATGATACACCTTCAGGAAATGTGAATTAATATATTTTAAAATTAATTTTGATTTTCAAATAAGTTCCATTTTTATATTGCCAGACGATAGGAACTTGCTTTATATCTCTTTTGGGACCCCCAGTTTTTGGACAGGTTTACTGAATAGATTAATAACTCAATCTTTGTGATATAAACTACTAAATATGTACTAGAGTGAAATAAACCTCATACCTTTATAACTTTAATATTTTCTTCTCCATGAAATTTTCAATATACAAAACTATCTAGACTAAATGTGAAATCATATTTTCCCCCAATAAATGCTCTTTTTACATATTAAGGTGGAAAGTCAACATAAAAAGTATATTACTTTCTTTTTTCTTGAAATGCTTTTAGTAAATAGTTCTCTGTTTAAAAATGAATTAATATTCTAACTCCAGACTAAATCACTCACCAGTTAAGAGTATCTGTTTCTAAATTATTTTAATCGTGTTGAAACTGCAAATACAAATATGTGCAGTATTTTACAGAATCACAAGCACTTTGAGATTTATGAGATGGGGGCACTTTGGCCATTTTTCCATTCAGCTGTTGCAACTATGCGAGTTATTGATAGATTAACGATATGTGTAAGTGGCAGCGATATAAGTAGGTGGAAAGTTTCAGAAGTCTGGAATGTGTAAGTTTTATGTCAAGTGACTTTGAAATGGAGAACACTTGCAGTTAACTTACAGCAACATGAAATAGCTATTCACTTAGGTTCCAATTTTAGCCTCTATAATTGGTTCACTGAAAAACAATAATATGCCAAAATTCTATTGGAGCAATATTTCTATAGCAACAAGGCTTGCTTTTATTACCTATGCATTTTGGTTTAGTTTTTAACAGAGTCAGGTAATTCCCAAAGAGGTTTGTCTTTCCATTGAATTTTTAAAGTAATGAGTTTTCAGCTTATAAAGGAAAGATAGAATAGAAGGTTAATTTTGTAGTGGAAGAAGTTACAGAAACCAATTGACTATATTTGTATTGCATCCCAGCAGACAACAATTTACATTTGTTCAGTGAAATCTAAGTGATGACTTCCATCAGTGGTTAATTAGCGGGAGATGCAATTTCAGTATGTTCTGAAATGTAAACTATTTAAGTATTTCACTCATTTTACATCTAATCTTCAACATCATGGCAACTGGTCAGTGAGGTAGACATCATTGGGTTCTCATTGTTCCCTGCCAATCATTATACTTTGTGGGACTACCTGGTAGCCAGAAGAAAACAAGGTAGGTTTTTGGTCTTTAGTTGCTCCAGTAGATAAAACTACTTTAAAATATAACATTTTTAAAAAGGGCTCATAAAAGAAAGAAATCTATAGGATTTCTGAAAATGCAAAATCCTCCTTGCAATGAAAGATATGTAAGTCACATCACACAGTCTAGAATCTTTGATACACGCTTCATGTAGGACACCTGAACAAGTTAATATGTAGCCAACAGCACCACATGATAGCCATCTGTTGGTATGAATGACCATATGTTGAAGCAGCTATCAAATCACCATGGCATCATTTTCCCTGAACTATAGTTCTATTAATAAATGAAAGTCAGATTTGGTAGTTTAAAATTACAGTATGTTGCCTTAATAAATCTTATTTTTAATTGAGAAATAATGGTGGATGAACTCTAGAATAATATCCATGATCCTCACTTCATGATGTTCAAATGCTTGTGTAGTCTTGGGCATGATCAATGACTTGTTTCTGACCAACAGAACATGGCAAAGGGGATGGGATATATGTACTCAGGTAAACATGATTACACATATAACATTGTAGTGCCTGCCTTCCTGGAGTCTTTCTCCCCTTTGCTGTATTTGAAGCAAGTGGACCTTTTGGGCAACCACATGTGCAAGTCATTGTTAACATCTGCAGAAATTAGGGCAGCCTCAGGTTGACAGCCAGTAAAAACTTGGAGCCCTCAGTCTTATACATGCAAGGAATTGAATTCTTATGACAATTTGAATAAATTTGGAAGTGGATTATTTCCCTAGGCAAGCCTCAGCTGATATGATACCTCTGGCCAATGTCTTGATGGCAACATCGTAGAGGGTATACCTAAACTGTGTCAGGACACCTGACACCTGACACCTGATTCATGCAAACTATGAGATAATAAATATGTGTTGTTTCAAACCATTAAATTTATGTCAATATTATCACAAAGTGATAAATAATACAGAAAGCCACATCTCATACCTGGATATCTGTGGTATCTGTACTCTTTGGCACTTATAGTAATAAGTAACACAGAGTGACAGAAACTCAATAAAAGGTATTCTTTTAAATTTAGCACCACACAGGTCCAACCAACACCACCATGAAATGTGTTGGTTTTTACAAGTCCTCATTTAGAGACTATTTTGCTTAGATTTTCTAGGTAAGAGGTATGAGGTTACAAAATAATAGCCATTAACCCAAATTTGATTTGAAGACATACATAACGTGTAGACCACATTTTTAAAAATTGATACATTTAGCTTTAAAAAGAAAAAACAACTTTGCACTGTTGTTATCAAGTCTGAATTTCTGGATTGTAATGAAACATCTGGCTACATCATGTTTATATTCTCTCTGGAAACAGGCAACAGAAGCTGAGAAGTAGCTATTCGTTTAAACCAGGGTACATATTGACCAAATCAGCTCAGGTAAAACAACCTTCTGTAGTCCTCCACCCTGCGGCCAAGTATCAGGAGTCAATTGCCATTTATGCCATATATTTATTATTACTATTGGCTCATTTAATGCATTTACACAATTATTTTATCCCTGTTCTAATATTACTAAGGGTTAAACTTAATTTATATCATCAACAGGCATCATACATAAAATATTTTATCATTTCTAGGAAATCAATTACTAAGATGTGACATCCTTGATTTTCATTAAAGTAATCATTTTCAAAGGACTCAAAGATTGATTATAAGTAAATAAAAAGTAAAGCTGGGCTTGGTGGCTCAGCCTGGGTGGCTGAGGTGAGTGGATTGCCTGAGCCCACAGGTTTGAGACCCACCTGGGCATTTTGGCAAGACCTCATCTCTACAATAAATCAAAAATTAGCCGGGCATGGTAGCGTGCACCTGTAGTTCCAGTTACTTGAAAGGCTGAAGTGGAAGGATCGTCAGAGCCCAGTAGGTCAAGGCTACAGTGACTGGGAGCGTGCCACTGCACTCCAGTCTGGGTGACAGAGTGAGACTCCAACTCAGAAATAATAATGATGATGATGATAACAATAATTTTTAAAAAGTATCCAGAATTGTATAGGAACTTGTCTATTTACTGCAATATAATCTCACTTTTTATTCATTTATGTGTCCTGGTTCAGATGATGAATTATTCAGTCTTTTGGCTGTGTAATGCCAAAGAAAGAATATGTAAAAAAATCCTTCAGTGTCACACAAATAAATTGATAAGATTCAGTCGATCCTGACTTGGCAAGACAGTACTTGTTAAGTTTGGTCATATGTCAGTGGTTTATTCGGAGCTGGCTATGAGACATTTCTGATGTTGGTTAAATTCAATCAGATGTGCAGGGGCTGATTGACTACTGGCTGTCGTAGGATAGCCTTTGTTACATCTGGAGTTACTCTGCTCACTTATTCTCCATTGGCTATCTCAGGAATATTCTCCTGGTCTTGTCAGATAAGACAGACTGATCAAGTCCAATCACACAGGTCCTCTTCAGGTTTCTGCTCTGTCATATTTGCTAATGTCTTATCGACCAAAGGACGTCACATGGCTAAGTCCAGAGTCAGAACTGAAGAGCAGCAAAAGTTACTTTGCAAAAGTATGGTTTCAAGAGCAGTTGAAGAGTTGGGGCCATTAATACAATCAATCCATCACAGATGTTACCCTATAGTTATCAGCTTTTCCAATCCGGGAACAATAATGTTAATTCAAATATTCACATGGATTCCGCACGGAGCCACATGTCTAGGCAATTTTATGAAATATTCTGGTTTAAAAAAAAAATATTGAGGCTATACAAAGTCAGTTGAATGGATTAATTCAGAATGGCTGAAACCATAATATCACATAGAGTTTACTATGTCTTAGCTATATTTGCACATTGAAAACTATAAATATTATGCAGCTGTGTTTTTAATTATTATTTCAAATACAGACCCATTACTTATTAGCTAAAACTTATTAATATGAAATGATTAAGAAATCTGCCTCTGTCGGGATTCTATTTTGATTTACCAATTTGGTTCTCGCCTAATGGACTGTACTTGTAATACCATTTGTGTGTGTAGGATTGTGTTTTAATTTTACAGACCTTTTGAACAATGATTAAACTTTTTGTCTTTTTTAAATTAGTAAAAACAGTGAATAAAAATGTCATCTTGAACACAGGTTCCTGAGCTGCTTCAAAATAAAGAGTTTCCAATTTGGAAAAATCTACATGTCATGTACTCCTCCCAACAGTTCACACAATGCATATTTTTATACTTAAGACTGCATGAAGTTTTGCCAAAAAAAAAAAATGAAACATAAAGTACTTCAACTTTGTTAAAATTACTATTCACTACTTTATTTACCCAAAGAATCATTATTATTGTGAACCTATTTATAGCCTTCAAATGTTGTGTTTTGCAGTAAGATATGTAGGGGGAAGTTCACTTTAATTATTGTGGAATATTCAGAACTTGTATTTATACAAGTAGTGTTCTCCAGTTATTTGCTAAATACCTACTTGCAGTTTACAAATTCCATAGAGTGACCTTCTTTTAATAATTACATGGCCCTGAAATTTTTTTTTTTTTTTTTTTTTTTGAGATTGAGTCTCACTCTGTCACCCAGACTAGAGTGCAGTGGCATGCTCCCGGCCACCGCAGCCTCAACCTGCTGGGCTCCAGCAATCCTTCTGCCTCAGCCTTCCAAGTAGCTGGAACTACAGGCACGTGCTACCACGCCCGGCTAATTTTTTATTTGTTGTAGAGATGAGGTCTTGCCAAGTGGCCCTGGGTGGGTCTCGAACCCGCGGGCTCAGGCAATCCACTCACCTCGGCCTCCCAAAGCTCTGGGAGTACAGGCTGAGCCACTGAGCCTGGCTGGCCCTGAAATTTAATGAAACTTTCTCTGTCTCTCTCTCTCTGTCTATGCTTTCCCCCCATTTTATCTGATTTCCATCTCATTTTTTCTTAATATTTTCAGTTTTATTACTTTTGTTGTTGCTGCTGTTTAGTTTAGCTGCTTTATTTATGATACATTATTATTATAGATAGAAATGCTGCCATTTCTTATTTTGAAGATGAAAAGTTTGGATTTAAATACCACTGATGATAAACTATCTCACATCTACACAAAGACTGAAATGATTGTGATGGTGTTACGCACTAGTTTCTGATGAACCAAATACTGTATAATTGCTACTTTTTCCTCTATAATACATTGTACTTTAGTCAAAAAATACAATTTTTCTTTAATCCTGATCATACAGAGGTGGAAATGGAAGCTTAGGTGGATGAAACAATCTGCCTAAGATAATGTAATGAATAAGTGGCAGTTTAGATTTAAACCCAATTCATTTAAATTAACTAGATGAATAAATAAAATTGTTAATAAAATGGCAACTTTTTGTAATAGAAGGCAACCACAATGTACTGGAGTTGCAAGTGAAGGCAGAAAAATATTGAAAGAGTGTAATAGAACTTTGAGAATTCAAGTTAGTAAATTGAACTACTGTTAAAGTATGTGTTATTCTTTGTCAAAAATGAAATGTAAACAGGTAGTTTATGTATTGATGTCAAATAAACATTGGAAAATAGTAAAGTGTTATAAATTGTTTCAACAGAAAGTTAAGAACCTTGCATTTCTAGATGACAATGTTTCCAATTCAAATGCATCGATACTGTAAATAAACTTGACATTTATTAAAAGTAAGACAGTTTCTCAGATACTGTTGGGTATACAGTTTTAAAAATATGGTCATTAGTTTTGTGAGGTGCAGCATTAAACGGAACAAAGATATATGTTGTTTAAAAGTCAAAAAAAGAACATATAGCAACTACTTCTGCTAGACAAATTATATGTCTATTTTAAAATTTATTTTTTAATTTTTCAAGTGTGTTCAGGGAGTTTCTGTGGACTGCAATGTGATGAAAGCTGATATGTTGATGTTGTAATAATAATCATGCTATTGGTGGGGAAGAGAGTTGTGACAAACCTCTTACAGTGCTGGGATCTGGGGAAACAAAATATTTATTAATTCACAGTATAATGGAGAAAGTAGGCAGAATACCACCTTATTAAGGGTTGAAAATTAGTATTACCAATGAGCAAATAAACATATGTCTCCTGATATGGTGCTGAGAAGAACAGAATATTACTTCTATGTTGCTTCTGCCAAAAATGGCTAATTTGAATCTATTGATAAGAAAGTAGTTGTTCTTGGAAAATACAAACTGGAGTTATCAGTAGAAACAAGCACCATATCAGTGACTTACTCTCAAATGCACACACACTTAACCTGAAGAAAAATATACAAATTAACTGCCTTATATTCATAAAAATATCACGATTAAGAAAGAAGCAACTGTTTTAGATTTAGGGCAGTTGAAGAGGCATAACAACTAAGTGGATAGGATAGTCACTAGGATGCAAAAGGGTAAAAAGGAGACATTTTTGTCTAATTAGTTAATTGTATTAATTAATTACATTTCTATACATAAACAAAAAATTTGTGAACATCCAAATAAAAAATATTATACTATTACAATTGCTCAAAAAATAAAACATTAAGGTGTAAATATTTTACTCACTCAGAATTATAAAGCAGCAATGATAAAATGTTAACAACTAGACGGACTTGATAGCTCAGCCTGTAATCCCGTGCCTTTGGGAGGCTGAGGTGAGTGGATTGCCTGAGCCGGCAGGTTCGAGACCCGCCTGGGCAGGCGAGACCTCATCTCTACAATAAAATAAAAAAATCAGCCGGAC
>NW_007233175.1:673161-679032 GCF_000164805.1 Carlito syrichta | reverse complement strand
AAAAAAAAAAAAAAAAAAGTTAACAACTGAAGAATCTACATAGAGGTTACATTAAAGTTCTTTGTACTATTCTTACAATATCTATATTTGAAATTGCTCCCAAATAAAAAGCAAAGAGACAATGATTATAAATATAGTCTCATGAGATATTTTATATTTCTAGCTGCATATTTATTATTTATAATATGATATAATATATAGCATATATTTTAATTTATGGATTTTTTCCCTCTTTTTACTAAAAAGGCCTAGGGAAAAAAAATCAACGAAGTAGCAAGGAGCATTCCTGATGTGGTATCAAAATGTAATTTCTCACTAAAAACAATTAGTATTTTTTTTTTTTTTTTGAGTTGGAGTCTCACTCTGTCACCCAGACTGGAGTGCAGGACCACACCCGGCCACTGCAGCCTCGACCTGCTGGGCTCCGGCGATCCTTCTGCCTCAGCATTTCGAGTAGCCGGAATTACAGGCACGTGCTACCATGACCGGCTGATTTTTTTATTTATTGTAGAGATGAGGTCTTGCTGTCCAGGCGGGTCTTGAACCCGTGGGCTCAGGCAATCCACTCACCTCAACCTTCCAAAAGCGTGGGATTACAGGCTGAGCCACCGAGTCCGGCTACAATTAGTATTTTTAAAGAAAGGACTGATTTAACATCTGGGTCAGAAAATGTACAAGATGAGCTTGAATCATCACATCCTACTGGAGAGTTTATAAGGCGTTTAAGGGCTGCCTAGGTATGTCAAAAGAGTCAACTTAAAGAAGGTCCTACTAACCAAAGTAAGGACAATTTAAACATAAAAAATAACAATAACTGTACCAGATTGAGACCCATCAAATATGTGTAATTCATCAATTAATAATAACATGGGGCTCCAACTAAAATAAAAAATAGGAGAGAACATTTTACAGTTAATTTCAAAAACTGGCATTACTCTGACAGCAAATCTAGACAAAAACAGTACTATGAAGAGAAGAAAACTAGTCCAACATCTCTCTCTAATATAGATTCAAAAATCTTTAACAAATTACTTACAAATAGAATTCAGCAATATTTGAAAAGAATTATATACCAAGATCAAGTAAGATTTATTTGAGGAGCTAAAAGTTGGTTCAATATATTTTAAAAATCCATTAATGTAATATGCTAAACAGGAAAAAATCAGATAACCATATCAATCTATACAGAAAACTCATTTGGCAAAATTCAACATTCATGCATGATAATTTCTTTTCAGAGAAAATAGGAAAAAAAGAATGCTCTCAACGTTTTTATTCATCATAATGCTGGAAATTCTAGCTAGTCAATAAAGCAAGAAAAAGTCCTACATATCAGAAACGAAGACATAAGATTGCTACTATTTACAGATGGCATAATTCTTGATTGTCTATGTAGAAATCCTCTACATATTAACAAAAATGAAACAAAATAAAAATCTCCTAGAAGAAATAAATGAGTCCAGCAAGGTCACAAAATACAAGATAAACACATAATAATTAATTAGATTTCTAGGCATAAGAAATTAACTTGTGAACATCTAAATAAAAATATTACACTTTCATAATTGTTCAGGAAATAAAATATTTAGGTGTAAATTTATCAAAATGCATGTAGAACTTGGAAACTAACAACTAAAAAAATGCTAATGGAGAAGTTAAAAAGTCTAAATAAGTAGAAAAGCACATTGCGTTCATACATTAGAAGACTTGACATAGTAAAGATTTCAATTTTTCTCAAATTGGCATATAAGTTAAATAAAACTCTTACCAAAATCCATCAAATATTTTTATAGATATAGACAATATAATTCTAAAATTAATGTGCCAAAAAAATAGAATAGCTAAAACAATTTTGTGAAGAAAAGTAAAGGAAGAGGAATAAGTCTACCTGATTTTAAACATCTTATGTAACTATGTACCAAGACTATAATACTATTGAAGGGATACACAAAGAGATTAATGGAACAAAATATAGGACCTAGTCATACACCCACACAAATATGCCCAACTGAAATTTGACAAAGGTGTAAATACAATTCAATGCTGGTGGCAATTCTGTAAAATGGTTGTGGCAGTTTCTTTAAGAATTAACATATGTCTACCATATGATCCATCAATTGTACTCCAGGGTATTTATCACATAGAAATGAAAATTTAAGCGAACACAAAAAACCTGTGCACAAATATTCATAGCAGCTTTATTTAGAATGGTCAAAAACTTGAAATAATACAGGTATATTCCAAAGAATAAATGATCAAACAACAACTATGGAATACTACTCAGTATACCAAGGAATACTACTCAGCTGGAATAAAATTTTCATATATGCAACAATTTGATGACAACAGTGGCAAAACAGCAACTTATTGATCAATAAATTTTATTGCATTGATAGAAAGCATGATAGAAATTCAGAGGACAGTTTCTCAGTGGAAAATGGTGTTCTTGGTCTTGACAAGGAAAAGTTTCAAGAAGACAAATTAAAGTCTTGAAAGATGAGTAGAAATTGTCTGGAAAGGTATGCCAAAAAAAAAAAAAAAAGTCAAGACATGAAGAAAGCCAAGAAGACAGAGTCTGGCAGGAAGAGCATAGATTTTTGGAGAGGAATATAGAAGGTAGAGGTTCGGGGGACAGATAAGCAAGAGATTGATTAACAAGGACTGGAAAGCCAGGCAGGAAGAGTAAGGGGAAATTGTTTGAGCAAGTGACATGTGATAAAGCTGACTTGAATAAATTGATGGAGCGACTAGAGCTAAGAAAACAATTAGGAGATGATAAAAAATAAATCATAAGGTAAAGAGCTAAGCTAAGCTAAGCCAGGATGTTTTGAAGGAAAAGGAAAGAAGTTATTCAAATAGAGGAGGTGCTTAAAGGAAAGCCAAGAATTGTCAGGACAATATATCTTCAGAAAACATACACATCCAACATCAGCCACCCTTGGGACTACTTAAAAACAAAACAGATAACCAATGATGGTAAAATAAGATGTGTATAATACTTTGTATGATTTTACCACAGATTCATTCATACTAAAGAATCTGTTCTTACATGTATGAGAATCTACAAACAAGGATCCATGATAGAAATTCCAAAATAGCTTGGTAAGTGAAAGATTTGAGTCATACAAAAACAGAGCAAATTCAGTGTCTGTTTCTGAGTCACTGGAGTTATTTGCGATCTCCAGTATATCCCCTTGATCTCTCATGTCTTAAATATGTTCTATGGACTACTAATATAGCAAGGTTTTATGGGACTCTGTCCAACTCATTCTCACTTCAGTCTGGGACATGCTGTGCTTATGGAAGAAAGAAAGAGGGAGAGAGGGAGAACTGGCAAAAACATGTTGAAAATGTATGTCACTTTCAATAATATTCTATGGGCCAAAGCAAATTGCAAGAGCTGCCAATAGAGAAAAGGAATATATTGCTCTTCCAAAAGGCACTGCAAGTCACACAGCAGTGGACAGGGAGTAATGATGCTCTAATAAAGAAAGGGAACCTCCCCTATTGGGAATATACCCAGAGGAACTCAATCATTCCACAAAATGTTACCTGCACACCTATGTTTGTTGCAGCTCTATACACAATAGCAAAAACATGGAACCAACCATGTTACCCATCAAAGCTAGACTGGATTTTTAAAAAATGTGGTACATATACACAATGGAATATTATGCAGCCATAAAGAAAGACAAACATATGGACTTCGCAACCACTTGGATGAATTTAGAGTTGATCATACTCCGTGATCTA
Organism: Carlito syrichta; assembly: GCF_000164805.1. Classification (NCBI taxonomy): domain Eukaryota; kingdom Metazoa; phylum Chordata; class Mammalia; order Primates; family Tarsiidae; genus Carlito; species Carlito syrichta. The sequence continues at coordinate 675,279 of NW_007233175.1, read as the reverse complement.
TCACAGAAACAAAGAACAGAGTACCATGTGTTCTCACTCATAAGCAGACCTTGAACAATTATAATACATAAGAAAGGAATTGGTAGTCTGTGAAACTATCAGGGGAGGGGGTGGGTGGGATTGGCAGTTGAGGGAAACTGCTGGGGGGGAGGGGCATACCTCATCAACAAGGGTACCTGCATAATCAACATTTGTATACCTAAACCTGAATTATACCCCACATCTTTACAATAAAAAAAGAAAGGGAACCAATAGCTGTGAACAATAATATACATCTACAATACCTATTTAAGTAAAAAATTTTGTCTTAAGCCGGGCTCGTTGGCTCAGTCTGTAATCCCACGCCTTTGGAAGGCTGAGGTGAGTGGATTGCCTGAGCCCGCGGGTTCGAGACCCGCCTGGGCAATGAGACCTCATCTCTACAATAAATCAAAAAAATCAGCCAGGCGTGGTAGTGCATGCCTGTAATTCCGGCTACTCGGAAGGCTGAGGCGGAAGGATCACCGGAGCCCAGCAGGTCGAGGCTGCGGTGGCCGGGAGCGGCCACTGCACTCCAGTCTGGGCGACAGAGTGAGACTCCAACTCAAAAAAAAAAAAAAAAAAATTTGTCTCCCTTCCATTGTTTTTGTTTTTTTTCCCTTCTCTTCTTCTTCCTTCTACTACTTTTCAGTTTTTCTTTTGAAAGTAAAATGTAATAAGAAATACCATCTTTCAATACTGCTAAAATATGATGGATAGAAAATACAATTTTACAGAAAAATACATACCTCTGAATTTCATTGATTGAATTACTTTTATTATCATATTATTTAAATATTTATAATATAACATTAGTATAATATGTTTATACTTATATATCTTTATAACCATGAGAAAGAAGCAAATTTACACATTAAATACAGGTGTACCTCATTTGATTTTCCTTGACAGATACTTTGTTTTTTACAAGTTAAAGATTTGTGGCTACTTTGCATAGAGCAAGTCTATCAGCACAATTTTTCCAGCAGCATGTACTTACTTTCAGTCTCTGTGTCACATTTTGTAGTTCTCACAATATTTTAAATTTTATTATGATTTTTATATCTGGCACAGTGATTACAACCAGTGATCTTTGATGTGACTATTGTAGTTATTTGAGGGCATCACGAACCGCACTCACACAAGACTTCAAACTTAAAGAATGCACATGTGTGTTCTGACTGCTCCACTGACCAGCATTTTCCCCATCTCTCTCCCTCTCCTCTGGTCTCCCTACTTCCTGAGATACAACAGTATTGAAATTTGGTTAATTAATAATGATACTGTGGCCTCTGATGTCGGTGACCTGCACTGACCAGGGAAGGGTTAGGACCGCACCGGTGAATCAGAACGGAGAGAAGAAAACTACTCGGAGGCAGCTCTTCTGGGAACAGTCTGGCCAAGACTGAAGCCGATTTTATTCAAACCTTTTCCAACTTATATACCATTTTCTATACCCTCCAGCAATGTGATAATCACTCACTGGGGGCGTACAAGTTTCGTGCTTTACAAACTATGCATCACAAGACCACCACGAGATCTGCAATTTCCAAGCAAACAATTCAAATTCCATGATGCCTGCCGTGCTTACATCAAGGTCACAGGTGCACAATTTCAATACAAATCGTTCAAAGTGTTTTCCATAATGTTCAACGAATCATTCATATTATACTCTTTGCTCTATACCCTGATTAATACAAAAAACTTTCCTGAGTTAACTCTAGGTTCAATCCAAGTTCACTGATTCCCAATATTTTTAACAATTAATATTATCAACTTAACACTATACTATTAACCTATTACAATTTAACATAACGCCTTATAACTCAGTTAAAACTTATTCTTAAACTACAAAACTTTACTATAATTCATGTTTCATATGTCTAAACTTTAATTTTCATATGATCTAGTTATTGGACTTTAATACTATGCTATATCCTATTAAGCTAATACCTTATCGTTAATTCTTTTATAAATCATATAGTAACTATTACACTTGAATAATGTAGCAAAAGGAATCAAACAGCAAGCATAGATTTACGCAGCTATGAGTGTATATGTATATATTTTATCCCAACAAGTCTGCTCTAAAATCAAATA